>NC_058409.1:22381210-22681210 GCF_002201575.2 Neomonachus schauinslandi | reverse complement strand
AAAAATCTTTTTTGAAGTCCTCTTAAGTTTACATTTCCAAATTAGCCCTAAATACACTCTAAATCAACTCTAAATAAAAGAGTTATGGACAAGACTCAAATCCTACTTACTTCCCTAGGCATGTGGCATCTCTCTGCTCTAAAAAGATAATGTACCATTTATGAAATAATGGTTTACTCACTGCTTATTGAATTAGTGGATTATAAATCATATTTAGACACTGAAATTGAAAATAATATTGAGATGGGGAAATAATCATCTCTGTTAGTACATTTAAGGCATATCTATAGTTTCTACATTGCCAATCCATACAAAAAAACCCCCAAGTTTGTGCTAGGCAATGGTCCAGGCATTCTAAGCTCTGAGTATGGCTAATTAGCGAGCACAAAATAGATAATGTACTATGTAAAATATCAAAGATTGTCAGATGTGCCATAATAATCTAGAGAAGAAAAGTAAATCCTTGCACTTGTTTTAAGCCTGTAAGATTTCCCAGTTAGTTATTAGTTGCAATTCTCTAAGACTTTATTCTGGGATATTAAGTTCCTATTCTCAGGTAGTCTCTACATGTTCTGTCAACAAACCATCTTAGTTCCTCTTTGAACTACAGAATCATCCTGATTAACTGACCTGTTAGGAAAAAAATCCCAACAAAGCCAAAATGAGAAAAGGCAAATTCATGTTTACATTCATTTTGGTGTAGTATAAAAGGCCAGAGATTTAGAACGAAATGGATCTGGGTTCCAGTCCCAGTCTATTCCAGGTACCACCACTGTGGTCCTGAGAAAGTCTATTAACTCTTATGGGTCCAGTTTGCTCATCTGAAAAATGAGATTGTTGTGGGATTGCTTTGAGGATTAAATAATAGAAGTTATGCACAGCACCTGTAAAGTAGATCCTCAAGTAATTAATGATAGCTCTCTCCTTCCATTCCATTTACATGTTGAGCCTCTAGGATAAAACGGCAGTTGGTCTTTAAAGATATGCAAAATCTTTCTCTCTCTTCTCTGAAAGCATTTAGCAGATAGGAGGTGCTCAGAAAATGTGAGTTCCTTGTCAAATGTTTATTTGCCTCACCAGACTGCAGGAATCCACTGGGCCATAACCCTTCTCATACATTACCTGACTCTATCTGCAAAGCAACTGTGAAACAGACCAATTCTGAGTTCCTCATTTCTCATTCCAGAAGCAGTGAGTCAGGGTGAAATAAATAGTGGAGTGCATAAGTATTTGCAAATCTGGGATAAACAACACCCGTTTCTGGGGTAGATGAAAATGAAAGTACTGATGCAGATATATGTATTACAGAGGATGGAAATTTTAGAATTTGTGCCCTCTTATGTATTGACTAAACCTCTTGTTTTGACCGAAACTAGAGAGTCACCGTTATAATTGTGGGTGAAGGTAGGGCTCATAAAAAATGATGTTCTTTTAATTTTTCAAGGTTGAACTTGAATGCTTTTGTATATTACACTTTCAGCAGTAATAAAACTAAGATAAGCAGAAAGGAATATAATTTCGCATCTCTTATTCAAAAAATTTATATTCTGTATAACCCTATAAAGTTAAGTATCATCAGCCTTACATACTCTGATTTGGGTTATTCATCAATGGATATGTGAATAAAAGTCTATTTTAAGGCACAGTAAAAGTAACATTTTCAAAGGGTAATACTTTTGAAAATATTAAACCAATGTATTTTTTATTCACCATAAATCCACTTCTCTATGACTCCCCACCCATTAGATGAGTACTATTCATTACTTGAGATATATCCTAGAACAAATAAGTCATTATTCAACTTTGAGCTTCAAAATTAAATTATTCCTGAGTTCACAGCTAGATGATAGTCCTGTGAACCAAGCTTTGCTGGGAGTAGTATGTTTTCTAAATTTCGAAATCTTACTTTTACACTGAAAAAGCGAAACAAGAGAGTCAGAGGCCTGGGTTTTTACTATTGGCCTCAGTGCACAGAGAAGGAAGGCTGTCAGGGAAGGCTCAGACGTACAGAAAGAAGAAGCCATCCTACTCTAGAGAGGGCTTCGAGAGCTCTGGAGGAGATGTAATTAGGGTAACTCTGCCTGGATCCTTGAGATGAAGTCAGATACTCCTACCACCCTGGACCAAAGATAGAGGGAGAAAGAATAAGATAGTAGTAAGTGAAAAGCAGTGGGAGCATATACTTCTTTTCCATTTGGGCTATAGCCAGAGAATGCTTCTGCGGTATCTTGCAGCCACTGGAAAGGAGAGTAGAGCAGACCCCGTCTGCGTGACATGTTTATACAGAGATGGCCCCACACCTTGGCCTCCATGTGGCATGGAAGAGATTTAGACCTAAAAGTCTCTTTTGGTGGACTAGGAGTGGGGCAAGATAGGGGATTTGGCAGGTAGTTAAAAATTAAGAAGCAACTTGCCTTTTAGGGGTTTGAGGTGAGAAGAAAACTGGAGGGCAGATGGAAAATGCCCTGAGTCTTAGAGGTATAACCATTCAAACACACAGTAAACTGCTACACCCCAATCCAAAGTTGGTGAGACCCACCATGAGGTCTAGATACTTCCCCGCCTACCATCACAATGTTACCTGAACTTGACCTTGGGAGAAGGGGAAAAATGAAGAAAAAGATGCCTCGGAAGACTACTACCCTCCTCCTAATAAGTATTTTACATTAGGGCCGCCTGGGTGGCTCGGTCAGTTAAGCTGCCGACTCTTGATATCAGGTCAGGTCAGGATCTCAGGGTCCTGGAGTGAGCCTTGCATGGGGCTCTGCCCTCAGTGTGGAGTCAACTTGATGATTCTCTCCCTCTCCCTCTGCCTCTCCCCTCCTCATGTGTGTGCGTGCGTGTGCATGTGGGTGTGTGTGCGCGCACTCACCTGCTCTCTCTCTCAAATAAATAAATCTTAAAAAAAAAAAAGGGTTTCACTTAAAAAAAACTGAGTAATCTTGAATGGGCTATTTCGTGGTGGCAGTTGTTAAGTGTTTGCTACTGAATGGAAATGGGGGCTACTAAGCAAGATGAGGTGGGATATATAAATTAATTTCCTGCTTATCTGAATTGTACCCTTTGCTACTTTTTGGAGGCCCAATTAAGAATTTTTGGTTTGTCCAAAGCTCAGTGCTTGAACTATTTGAATTAGTAACTAGAAACACCACTTGCTTACTCACATTACAAGATTATATAGAGTATCAGAGTTTGCAGAAGTAAAAATAGTCTTTAATTAACCATAAAATGCTACTGAGTATTGTTCTATGCACTTATTTTATTATTATTTTTAAAAGATTTTATTTTTAGGTAATCTCTACACCCAACGTGGGGCTTAAACTCACAACCCTGAGATCAAGAGTCACATGCTCCACCAACTGAGCTAGCCAGGTGCCCCTCTCTGTGTGGGGGTGCCTGGGTGGCTCAGTCGGTTGAGCATTTGACTCTTGATTTCAGTTCAGGTTATGATCTCAGGGTCTTGGGACTGTGCTGGCGTCAGGCCCTGCACTCAGTGGGGAGTCTGCTTGTCCCTCTCCCTCTGCTCTTCCACTGCCCCACCCCCGTCACTCTCTTAAAAAAATGTGCCTACATTTGTGTCATGACTCCTGAATTTTGGGGCTTCAATTAGCAGAGAGGTCAAATCAAATTCCTATTTGTCTTGTCCAAAAGAGCCTAGAGGCATGAATATGAAGAAATCTTAAACATAATCATCCTAACACCTAGAGCCCCAAATTAGCAGGCTACACTAGGGTTAATTTATATTCTACATTATGAGAGCTCCAGCAAGAGTCCTTAAAAGAAATCAGTTTGGCAAAAGCAAAACATATATCTCTTTCAAATCCAACACTATTAACCTAAAATGAGCATTTGCTTTTAATTCGGCAGATCTTGAATGAAATGTACTAAGCATTCTCAAAAGTAACTCATTAACTGCAATGTACAACATGATGACTATAGCTAAGACCACTGTATGATATATAGGGGTTGTTAAGAGAGTAAATCATAAGAGTTCTCATCACAAGAAAAAAACTTTTTCCCTTTCTTTCTCTTCTTTTTATTGTATCTATATGAGAAAGTGGATGTTGGCAGAACCTATCGTGGTAATCATTTTACGATATTTGTAAATCAAACCATGCTGCATAACTTAAACAGTGATGTAAGTCAAATATTTCTCAATAAAACTGGAAAAAGTAACCCACAAAAACCAGTAACTTAAAATGAGTTCCCCCCAAAACAGACCCTGAGATAAGGATTTGAGTGCAAGTGGTTTATTAGGGAGCTGATCCCAGCGGGAACGCAGAGGAGTGGTAAAAGGAGACAGAGGATGGAAGGAAGTTAACACAGAGTAAGATAATGTGCAGGAGATCACTGTGGGAACTGAGGCTCAGTCCACTGGGAACCTCTGAGTGAAGAGATCATTCCACAGAGTTACAACATGTGAAGGATGAGGCAGTCAGTATTTATTATCCAACTGCCTCTCTCATTAGCTGAAGGCTACTCTTGGGGCATCAACTTCCAGCACTCTGACTTGCCCCATGCAGGAGCCAAGCATGCCAAAGAAAGCCCTTTAAAGGAAAGTAAACAAACAAACAAACAAACAACACCAAAAAAAACCCATGCAGTAGGAAGCTACCAGCATGTGCATAGGAAAAGGAGAGCTAACACTGTTAATTACACATCTGGGCAACTTAAGAAAAGAGTGCATCAGGCACTTCTGGAAGCAGCAAAACCTGTCTGTGTTATTAAATGAAGATGAACACTAGAAGGCACTAGGGTTCTGGTAGTGTCTATACAAAATGTAACTGTAATATATAACCTTATCGGGAATTTGCTTAGCTTGTAGATTTAAGCTACCATTTTGTCTTATTATTCTTTGACATTTCACTCAACTGAGTAGATACATGAGAAAGCTTCAAAAGACAAAAAAGATTTTTAAAAAATTGAATACCGGAATCCAAAGTAAACTATGAAAGCTAAAATCCTTCTCTGTATATTCCTACTAAAATGAGGGTCAGGGTAGACCAGTTATATTTAAGAAATAAGAAGAAAGCAACTTTTGAAAATCTTTGGTTTCTTAGGTGCTTAAAAATATGGCACTGGGAAACTATGGGTTGTACAGCTTTAGAATTAGAACTCAAACTGTGGTAATTAATGATTTAAGAAACATACCTCTCCCCTCAGATAATTTAAATTAAATATATAACTATGCTTGAACACCAGTTAAAGAAGGCTGCTTAATTAATCACCACAGAGGGGTAATCAATTTGGAACAATGAGTTCTTGAGAATGTCTTGAGGGGAAAAGGGTATGTGTGTGTGAGATTCCTTTTCTTCTTCTTTTTTAACTAAAAAAAAATTAGTTTCAGCACTGACCTCTGGTCGCAACATTATCTGTGGAGACAGAATAGGTGTGCTTAATTTATTTCAAAGCTTTATTTCAATTACTTCAAAGAGAAAAAGTAAGGCCTGGAATTTAAAAATGTAGTATTTTAGATGGTGCCCAATCAAAAGAAGGATGAGACATATTCTGAATGTCCACATGCCCTTCCCAGTAGACTGACCCAGACATTTAGGAGACAGTGATGACCAAAACAGAGAGACTAAGCATGATTAAGCCCTTAGAAACCAAACGAGTTCTAGACACTGTGCTAAAATCATATGCACAGTTTCTTTATGGAAAAGTAGCACTTAGTTATTAGAAGGCGACAAACACGGAAAAATCTGAGTCAATCAAGGGCCTTAATAACATCTGCTAATACTAACATTCACTTAGAATAATCAGGTTAAATACTTTGGCTAGTAAACATCTACAAATATCAAATAATTTTTTTAATGCACATACTTTAAAAATGAATATTTCTTACAAACCTACATTATTTAGAAAAATGCCATAAAATAAAACAGTAAGTACATCTCTAAAACTGCCTTAAATATTGTTATATCTCTTCAACACAGGGTATTTAGCATATACTAAGCAGTATATAAAACAATTAATGGGGTCCAAGGAAATTAGTAAGCAGGAATGAGGGAAGAAGGGCTGAAGTTCAAAGAGATTTTCTTATTGACAGAAGTATACAGATGAATTTTATGGTACAGAGAGCACTATGTGACTCCTGCTACTGTCCTCAAGTCATAGCAACAAGCAGATCCAAATGTCATTCTCTACTCAAAATAAGAACATTTAAAATTAATAGGAGTTACTAATTGTTACAAAAAAATTCAAACAACAATTGTTTATTTTTTAAAAAATTCTAGTATAATTAATATATGGTGTTGTATTGGTTTCAGTTACTGGATCACATGGTATTTCTACTCTTAATTTTTTGAGGAACTTCCATGTTGTTTTCCACAGTGGACTGCACTAGTTTGCATTCCCACCAACAATGGGTTGCTTTCTTTTAAAGAAATGTCAACAGATTTTATGCTGATAAATAAAGTAATAGAGCGTTATCAATCAAGATACACTAAACTGGGTTGATACAGGAATAACCAGTCTCCAAATCTCAATGGTTTAACATAATAAAGGTTTATTTCACACTCATGGGAAATGCCCATCATGGGCACTCCTCTATTCTATATTATCTTTACTCCCATACACACTGAGAGAGAACCACATCCTGAAACATTACTAGACTTACGGCAGAGGAAACGGTCTCACATCAGTAATGCCATTTCTACACCCAACTCATTGGCCAGATTTCATCATTGGAACTCTCCCAAACACAAGATTATTAGGAAAGGCAATCCTCCCACATGCTCATAATGAGAGAACTGCATTATATGGCAAATAACACTGACGGCAACCAGAAGGAGAGAGAGAAAAATAAGGTAGATGGGAAGAATGGAAATGTACTCATAGAGGGGAGTTAGTGAATACTGTTTAATGAAATAGAGAACTGAGTATACCATGGATCTCTGCTGTCCAATAAGGTAGCCGCTAGCCACATGTGAATACTTAAATTTAAATTAATTAAAATAATGTTAAAAATTCAGTTTCTCAGTTAAACTAGCCATAGTTCAAGTGCTTGATATCCAACATGTGGTTAGTAGCTACTGCACTGAGCAGCACAGACATGGGACATTTCAATAGTTTTAGAAATTTAAATTTGTATTTTATACTGCTGCTATTGATGTTTGTTGTTATAAATTAAGAAAAATAAAGAAAACCTATTATTACTCTTTTAAATTATGAGAATGGAAATGCACATACACAAAGCAATCAAAGCACAGCCAGAAAGTAAAAGATAAAATAAAAACTTAAAAAACAGAAACGACAATGTAATATGTGATACCAAAATTAAGAACAAAGATAAATGTTACACAAACAAATGTGACTACAAAAATAAAAAACTCAGATAAGATCATGTGCATAAACTCAAATATATGTAAACATAAATAGAAATTGCTTATATTTTTGGATGTTTATTAAGAGCCAGGCAACTAACATAACTGTGTGGTACATATAATCTCATGTAATTATCGTAACAAGTTATGAGGTAGCTAGCTTTTATGCGCTGAATTGTGTCCCCGACCCTGCCTCAAATTCACAGGCTGAAGCGCTAACACTCACAACCTTAGAACGTGATTGATTTGCAGTATACGTCTTTCAAGAGGTGATTAAGTTAAAATGAGGGCATTATGGTGAGGAACTAATCCAATATGACTGGTGTCCTTATAAAAAGAGGAGGAGACACCACAGGCACATGTATGTAGAGATGACTTTGTGAAGAGGCAGCAAGAGGGTAGGCATCTACAAGCCAAGGAGAGAGGCCTCAGTGGAATACACCCTGCTGGCATCTTGATCTTGGACTTCCAGCCTCCAGAACCATGAGAAAATAAATTTCTGTTGTTTAATACACTTAGTCTGTTATTATTTTATAGTAGCCCTGGCACACTAATACAGTAGTATTAATATATTTGTTTTATTGTGACAAAACCAAAAGACTGAAATGTTACATAATTTAACAAAGATTACAAAGCTTGAAAACAGCAGAGGCTAACTGTGAAGCCAGTCAGTCTCTGGTTCCAGATCCTGTCGCCTTAACCCATTTACCAAAATTGGTCACGAATTTGAACATAAAGCAAGTTTTAACAAATTTCATGATTAAAATAATTCAGAATATGTTCTCTGACCCCAGTGGAATTAAGCAAGAAATCAGAAGAGATGTCTAGAAAAACCCCAACTGCCTGGAAACTTAAAAATGCACTCTAAATAATTCATTGGTAAGAAAAGGATTTCAAATCCAAAATTTAAAGTACTTTGAATGAATTATTAAGAAGACACTACAAATAAAAACCTGTGGGATGCAACTAAAGCAGCATATAGAGAGGAATGGGAATCCTTAGACACATGTATTAAGAAACAAGAGAGGCTAAAAACCATTATCTAAGTTTCCATTTCAATAAGTTAGAAAAAAACCCAGTATATCAAACCTAAAAAAGGAGAAGAGAAAGAATAAATAAGAAGAGTTTAAATCAACAATAGAGAAAATCAAACTTATGAAAGAGAAAAACCAACAAACCAGAAGCTGGTTCTTTAAAATTGGTAATAAAATTGAGAAACCAATATCAGGATCAATCAAGAAAAAGAGACAATTTTATTCAAGATCATAAAAGGATTCTATGGAATGGACAAATTCCTCAAAAAAAAATCTTAGCCAAAGTGATTTATTAAAAAGAGAAAATCTGAAAATACCTCTGTCATTAAGGGAAATTGAATCCATTATTGAAAATCTTTCCCCAAAGAAAACTTAAGACTTAGATGTCTTCACTGGTGAAGTCTTCCAAACTTTTAGGGAAAAAATAACACCAACCATGCATTAACTCTTCCAGAGAATAGAAAAAAAGGAAACTTCTTTGAGAAAATTTTTTTGAGGCCAACATAACCTTGATTTAAAAACATGATAAACTTATTACCAGAAAGGAAAATTAAAGACCAGTTCCTCTCATAAACATTGATGTAAAATTCTTGAATAGCATATTAGCAAAACAAATATAGAGATATATTAAAAAGATAACACATCTTTGGGGCGCCTGGGTGGCTCAGTTGGTTAAGCGACTGCCTTCGGCTCAGGTCATGATCCTGGAGTCCCAGGATTGAGTCCCACATCGGGCTCCCTGCTCAGCAGGGAGTCTGCTTCTCCCTCTGACCCTCTTCCCTCTCATGCTCTCTGTCTCTCATTCTCTCTCTCTCGCAAATAAATAAAATCTTAAAAAAAAATTGTTTAAAAAAGATAACACATCTTGAATAACAGATTTTATTTCAGTAATGCAAGTATGGGTTAACATTCTAAATTCATCCTAAGTAATTATTACAATAACATATGGAAGGAAGAAAGAAATATAATCAGCCCAATAGAGGCCGAAAAAGCATCTGACAAAATTCAATACCCATTCATGATAAAAATTTCTTTGGAAACTAAAAATAGAGTGGAACAATGTTACCTAATGAAGACTAGCCATACAAAAAAATCTATAATGAACATCACACCATTAAGATGGTGAAATCATGAAAGCTTTCTTTCTGAGGTCAAATACAAAACAATGATGTCTGCTATCATCAGTCAAATTGTACTGGATGTCCCAGGCAATACAGGAAGAGATGAAAAGAGAATGGCATAAACATAAATGTAATGGCATAAAACTGTCATTTTTGCAGATGAAATGATTAGAAATACAGAAAATCCAAAACAATCTACAGACAGAACGTTAGAACTAGTAGGTGAATTTAGTGAGGTTACTGCATACAAATATATAAAAATCAATTCTATTTGTGTTTACTAGCAAAAAACAAATAGAAAAATTAAAATTTAAAATATACATATGCCTTTTACAATAGATTTTTATTTTTATTTATTTATTTATTAAAGATTTTATTTATTTATTTGACAGAGAGAGAGATAGCGAGAGCAGAAACACAAGCAGGGGGAATGGGAAAGGGAGAAGCAGGCTTCTTGCCGAGCAGGGAGCCTGATGTGGGACTCGATCCCAGGACCCTGGGATCATGACCTGAGCCGAAGGCAGACACTTAATGACTGAGCCACCCAGGCGCCCTACAATAGATTTTTAAAAAATCAACTCCCAAGGAATGAATCTAGTGAAAATAGGATGTGCTGTATTCATTGACAGAGTCATTATTGTAACGATATCAATTCTCCCAAACTAATCTATAACTCAACACAATCCTAAACAAAATTCCAGCAGATTTTCTAAAGAAATTGAAGAATTCTAGAAGAAACAACACAAAGGAGCAAAGGGAAAAAGAGAGAGAGAGAGAGAAAGAGAAATCAAGAAACAGACTTTTAATTATATTGAGAGTGGGGGTTAAGGAAGGCACTTGTTGTGATAAGTATCAGGTGATGTATGGAATCGGTTTTTTTAATTTTAATTTTTTTTTTTATTTTTTAGAGTAGGTAGAGAGGGCCAGAGGGAAAGAGAAAGGGAGAGAGAATCTTAAGCAGGCTCCGCACCCAGGTGTGAGCCTGTTGTGGGGCTCCATCTCACAAACTGAGATCATGACCTGAGCCAAAATCAAGAATCAGACACTTAACCAACTGAGCCACCCAGGTGCCCGGATGTATGGAATTGTTGACTCACTATATTGTACACCTGAAACTGATAAAACACTGCATGTCAAAAAAAAAAATTCTAGAAGTTACATGGAAATAAAATTGTCAAAGATTAGCTAGGGTAGCCTCGAAAAGGAAAAAAACTAAAGAAATTATCCAACCAATATCTACTGTATTATACTGTGTAGCTATAATAAAGTACTCTCTTACTAGTACAGGAATAAACAAATAGACCAAAGAGACAGAATGGAGAGTCCAGATAGAGATCCATGCAAATATGTCACTATATTTAGGCACTGCAGAGCAGAGGCTAAGAGATGGTCTTCTCAATAAATGATACTGGGTCAACTGGATGATTGTATTGGAAAAAAATAAAATTGTGACCTCTAACAGCATGCTCAATCATTAATTCTATATGAATTGCATATCTAAAAGTGAAAGGTAAAATAATAAAGCTTCTAAAAGAAAACATGGTTGAACATACTCATGATCTTAGAATAAGAAAAGATTTAAAAAAATAGGATATAAAAACTGCTAACCATAAGGAAAATATTTGGTAAACTGGATTATATTAATATTAAAAAAATTCTCTTCATAGAAAGATACTCTTAAGAGAATAAAAAGGAAAACCACACATTGGGGAGAATATATTTGCAACAGAGAGATTTGACAAAACACTTCTATCCAAAATATAAAAATAAATCATTTAAATCAGTAAGAAAACAAAGCCTAAAGCGGATTTAAAGGATTTTGGGGTCCTTTGATTTTTTTTTTTAAAGATTTTATTTATTTGACAGAGAGAGACACAGTGAGAGAGGGAATGCAAGCAGGGGGAGTGGGAGAGGGAGAAGCAGGCTTCACGCGGAGCAGGAAGCCTGATGCGGGGCTCGATCCCAGGACCCTGGGATCATGACCTGAACCGAAGGCAGATGCTTAACGACTGAGCCACCCAGGCGCCCCGGTCCTTTGATTTTTAAAGAGGGTTAAATTACTAACAAATATTACATCACGTCAAGATTGTATGTTTTATTCTCCAAAACCAAAACATCAGAAGAATAATGTTGAATTAAAAAAATTACTAAACAAACTTACATGGTCACATCTACACTTAAAGAATGAGATTTGCCCACAAAAAGGAGCTCTCAAAGAAACTGGGATGCAGCAAAGACAGTCCTAAGAGGGAAGTATATAGCAATACTGGCCTTCTTCAGGAAGCAAGAAAAGTCTCAAATACACAACCCAACCTTATACTTAAAGGAACCGGAAAAAGAACAATAAACCAAGCTTAAATCCAGCAGGAGAAGGGAAATAATAAAGATTAGTGCAAAAATCAATGATATAGAAAACAAAACAAAAAAAACCCAGTAGAACAGATCAAGGAAACTAGGAGCTGGTTCTTTGAAAGAATTAACAAGATTGATAAACCCCTAGCCACACTTATCAAAAAGAAAAGAGAAAGGACCCAAATAAAATCATGAATGAAAGAAGAGAGATCATAACCAACATCACAGAAATACAAACAATTATAAGAGACTATTATGAGCAGTTATATGCCAACAAATTAGGCAATCTGGAAGAAATGGATAAGTTCCTAGAAACATGTAAACTACCAAAACTGAAACAGGAAGAAAAGGAAAATAGGAACAGATCCATAACTAGCAAAGAAATTGAATCAGTAATCAAAAATCTCCCAACAAACGAGTCCAGGGCCGGATGGCTTCCCAGGGGAATTCTATCAAACATTTAAAGAAGAAATAATACCTATTCTTCTGAAGCTGTTTCAAAAAATAGAAATGGAAGGAAAACTTCCAAATTCATTCTATGAGGTCAGCATTACCTCGACCCCAAAATCAGACAAAGACCCCATTAAAAAGAATTACAGACCAATATCCCTGATGAACACGGATGCAAAAATTCTCAACAAGATACTAGCTAATGGAATCCAACCGTACATTAAAAGGATTATTCACCACAACCAAGCGGGATTTATTCCTGGGCTGCAGGGATTTTTCAACATCTGCAAATCAATCAATGTAATACACCACATTAATAAAAGAAAGGATAAGAACCATATGATCCTCTCAATAGATGCAGAGACAAAATACAGCATCCTTTCTTGATAAAAACCCTTAACAAAGTAGGGATAGAGAGAACATACCTCAACATATAAAAGGCCAAAATTGAAAGACCCACAGTGAATATCATCCTCAATGGGGAAAAACTGAGAACTTTTCGCCTAAGGTCAGGAACACGGCAGGGATGTCCACTATCACCACTGTTGTTCAACATAGTACTGGAAGTCATAGCCTCAGCAATCAGACAACAAAAAGAAATAAAAGGCACACAAATCAGCAAAGAAGAAGTCAAATTTTCACTCTTCACAGACGACATGACACCCTATGTAGAAAACCCAAAAGACTCCACCAAAACATTGTTGGAACTGATACAGGAATTCAGGAAAGTCACAGGATACAAAATCAATGCACAGAAATCTGTTGCATTTCTATACACCAACAATGAAGAGGCAGAAAGAGAAATCAAGGAATCAGTCCTATTTACAGTTGCACCAAAACTCCATAAGATACCTAGGAATAAACCCAACTAAAGAGGTAAAAGATCTGTACTCTGAAAACTATAGAACACTTATGAAAGAAATTGAAGAAGACACAGAAATGGAAAAACGCTCATGGACTGGGAGAACAGATATAGTTAAATGTCTATACTACCCAAAGCAATCCACTCACATTTAATGCAATCCCTATTAACATAACACCAGTATTATATGTCACAGAGCTGGAACAAACCTTAAATTTGTATGGAA
Source organism: Neomonachus schauinslandi (assembly GCF_002201575.2). Taxonomy (NCBI): domain Eukaryota; kingdom Metazoa; phylum Chordata; class Mammalia; order Carnivora; family Phocidae; genus Neomonachus; species Neomonachus schauinslandi. The sequence continues at coordinate 22,667,840 of NC_058409.1, read as the reverse complement.
CCAGAAAAGACCCCAAATACCCAGAGGAATGTTGAAAAAGAAAACCAAAGCTGGTAGCATCACAACGCTGGACTTCAAGCTACATTACAAAGCTGTAATCATCAAGAGAGTATGGTTCTGGCACAAAAAGAGACACATAGATCAATGGAACAGAATAGAGAACCCAGAAATGGACCCTCAAATCTACGGTCAACTAATCTTTGACAAAGCAGGAAAAAATATCCAATGGAAAAAGGAAGTCTCCTCAACAAATAGTGTTCGAAAAATCGGACAGCCACATGCAGAAGAATGAAACTGGACCATTTCCTTACACCTTACGCAAAAATAGGTTCAAAATGAATGAAAGACCTAAATGTGAGACAAGAATCCATCAAACTCCTAGAGGAGAACGCAGGCAGCAACCTTTTCATCCTTAGCCACAGCAGCTTCTTACTAGACATGTCTCCAGAGGCAAGGGAAACAAAAGCAAAAATGAAGTATTGGGACTTCATCAAAATAAAAAGCTTCTGCACAGCAAAAGAAACAATCAACAAAACTAAAAGGCAACCTTTGGGGTACCTGGGTGGCTCAGTCAGTTAAGCATCCAACTCTTGATTTTGGCTCAGGTCATGATGTCAGTGTCATAAGACTGAGTCCCGCCTTGGGCTCTGCACTTAGTGGGGAGTCTGCTTGAGGGTCTCTCTCTCTGCCCCTCCCCCTGCTCAGGCATGTGTGTGCTCTCTCTTTCTCCCTTTCTCTCTCTAAAATAAATAAATAAATCTTTTAAAAAAATAAAAAGGCAACCTTCAGAATGGGAGAAGACATTTGCAATGGCATATCTGATAAAGGGTTAAGTTAGTATCTGAAATCCATAAAAAACTTATCAAACTCAACACCCCCCCCAAAAATAATCCAGTTAAAAAATTGGCAGAAGACATGAACATTTTTCCAAAGAAGACATCCAGATGACCAACAGACACATGGAAAGATTCTCAACATCACTCATCATCAGGGAAATACAAATCAAAACCACAATGAGATACCACCTCACACCAGTCAGAATGACTAAAATCAGCAACACAGGAAACAACAGATGTTGGTGAAGATGTGGAGAAAGGAAAACCCTCTTAACACTGTTGGTGGGACTGCAAACTGGTGTGGCCACTGTGGAAACAGTATGGAGGTTCCTCAAAAAGTTGAAAATAGAACTACCCTATAATCCAGCGATTGCACTACTAGGTGTTTACCCAAAGGATAAAAAAAACTGATTCAAAAGGACATATGCACCCCGATGTTTATAGCAGCATTATCAACAATAGCCAAATTATGGAAAGAACCCAAATGTCCATCGCCTGATGAATGGATAAAGAAGATGTGGTATATATACACAATGGAATATTACTCAGCCATCAAAAGAATGAGATCTTCTCATTCACAGTGATGTGGATGGAGCTAGAGTATATTATTCTGAGTGAAATAAGTCAGTCAGAGAAAGACAACTACCATATGATTTCACTCCTCTGTGAAATTTAAGAAACAAGACAGATGAACATAGAGGGAAAAAAGAGAGGCAAACCATAAAACAGATTCCTAACTACAGAGACCAAACTGAGCGTTGCTGGAGGGGAGGAGGGGAGGGGCATGGGCTAAATGGGTGATGGAATTAAGGAGGGCATTGTTGTAATGAGCACCGGGTGTTGTATGTAAGTGATGAATCACTAAATTCTACTCCTGAAAGTAACATTACACTGTATGTTAACTAACTGGAATTTAAATAAAAACTTGAAATAAAGGCAGAAAAAAAAAAGTTTGCTATAAGATGCTTTTATAATTTTCAGATTTACCAAAAAGACGTAATTTCTACACAATTACATAAATGTTCCTACCATACTGTCAGATACTGCGCTAGATATTTAATGCAATGCTCATATATAAGCTGATCTTCACAAGGACTCTGAAAATTAGGAATCATCATAATAGTCTTAAAGACAAGGAAACTGAGTTTCAGTGAATTTAAATTTGTTGCTCAAGGTCAAAGAGCTGGCCGTTGGCAGAGTGAGGACTCAGACCTAGGCTTGTTTGTATCCAGTATGTTCACCTTTTTATGCTACATCATGTTACTCCCCATGGTTCCTCAGCACAGATGTTTATATCATTCACGGTAGAAATTAATACATCAGTGACATAATAGTGAAAGAAATCTGAAAGATGGAGTTGGGGATGGTGGTGAAAGAAACAGTTCTGTGCCCTTCAAATAACTGTCTAGGCATGCAGAAAGCTGGTCCCATTAAGGAGTTAAAATAGATAGCCTGGGTAAACTAAATTAAAAGGGGGTGTATGAATCAAGTGCAGTTAGATTTGGAGGAGGGTGCATTTATTATTCTGTACACTTGGCATGTGTGATTGATGTCAATTTGGGAAGTAAAAAGTGCTGACAAACAAGTGAGTCACTTTATTAATGTGTTATAAAAGGATAAATGAGGCTTGAGAAACTTTCTTTGCCCTAGACTCAGCACATTGGGAAGGCTGGCAAAGGTAAACACCTCCTTGGGATGATCCATTGCACCTCCTACTCAGTTTTTCATATGCAATGCTCCCTTCAGATTTCTTAGAGGTATTAATACTCTATGTTCACAATTTCAAAATACTTGGTCTCACTTTGACACATTTCAAAATATTTGGCTAAGTTATTATATTCATTTTCCTACCCCCAAGCACTGGACTCATCCCTTATCCAAAGTCAGCTCTCCTGAAAGGTAGACTCATTAGATATCTTCCTCGGATGTCTATTTTACTAGAGAAAATGCATGAGAAATTTGTATATCTTAGGAGGAACAAATCAGTGCTGTCACAATGGGAATCATGAGCCCTAGGAAAGTCAACGAGCTTCCCTGACTTCCCCCAACATCATGTGCCAGTAAAGCTTCTTTGCAACACTAGAAATGCATTTCTATGTCCTTACAGTTTTTTATTTTTCAAGAGTTTTATGTTTCTCAAAATGCACATGCCAAAAATCATTACTAAATGCATCTGGGAAAAGCCAGGAAAAAGGCAAAGAAGTGATAGGATCTCTAAAAGGAATTCAAAGCCAATCCATCCATTTTCCTGGACCAAAGATCAATGTCTTCTTAGGCTTCTGATCATAGTCAGTATACTTTTCCAACTTTCTCAGTTTTTCCTTTTCTTAAAAATAAACTTGTTCCTCCAGGCAATGAGAAATGGTACCCATTGATAGGAACTGTTCCAGAGAGAAGTAGGTATGTATTGAAGTCACACATGGGAAAATAAACTGTGAAAATCCCATCTTGTTATGCAATTTAGGACCTCAGGGCAGCTTTGTGCAAATTAGAAAAAGGGGCTCTCTGGGTGAAGGGAGCACGGTTTAGTACATGGAGAAAGAGCTGGATTTCAGCCCTTACTCCCATGCTTGCCAGGAGCAATGGTGCCCTACACATAGAAACTGCACAACCATCCATGAGGTTCTCTAGGACTACTGTTTTGGTTTACCAAAGACTGCTCACAGGCTCTGACTAGGCTTTATTCAGCTGTATTAATTAACTAAAATTAATTAGCATTCCAATCTTTTAGATTAAATCCTAAGTGCAAATTTCTGAAAAGTTAGTATTTGTCTGGTATTTCCCTACAAGGTATCTTGAAATTCATGGAGAAAATGGATTTTTTGTTGTTGTTGTTGTTATTCTGTAAGCATTTTTGGTTTCATCTGCCTCCGCTGTACCTTTTATATGAATACAAACGCACATCTACACAAACATAGACACACCCACACCCAGTCACCCAGCCACACTCACACCCACATGCACCCAGACACATGTTCACTCAGCCACACACTAGTGCACACATACACCTAACCACATGCACCCAGAAGTACAGCACATACTCATACCCATACATACTCACCCACACTTCTAGCCACACAAGCACGTGCTCTGCTCACCCACATGCCCGAAAACATATCCACACATACTTACACATAACCACATACAAATTCTTCCTCCAGTCACTGATGCCCTTTTCCACTCACAGACCCTGCACAATCACACGCCGAACTCTTCACAAAACACGTTTCCTTTCTCACAAAGCTGCTCTCTTCAAAACCATCCTCGTGCCTGAGAAACACAACTGTGCAAATCCTGCATAGTTTTCTGACTTTTAATCATCCCTTATGCTTTAGCTTCTACTTGTTCAACCAAAGAATTTGAATGCCTTATGCTTTAGCTTCTACTTGTTCAACCAAAGAATTTGAATGCCTTTACAAACCTCTAAAAATAGGGCGCCTGGGTGGCTCAGTTGGTTAAGCGACTGCCTTCGGCTCAGGTCATGATCCTGGAGTCCCGGGATCAAGTCCCACGTCGGGCTCCCTGCTCATCAGGGAGTCTGCCTCTCTCTCTGACCCTCCCCCCTCTCATGCTCTCTCTCTCTATCTCATTCTCTCTCTCAAATAAATAAATAAAATCTTTAAGAAAAAAAAAAAACCTCTGAAGATAGCAAATAGTATGTGAAAATGTTAAAAAAATTAAACATTCACCAATCAATTTTGCCTAAGCATTCACAGCACTGACCAACCAATTTGTTTACAAACTGTATTGCTATTCTGAATAATTCTGCTGAGGTATGAAGGAGGCTAATAAATGATATTCCTTTTCCTGGGGAGATAAAAACCAGTTGAGAGCAACAGTGTTAGGCAGAGTTTACTGAAGATGAAACTGGGTTGGAGGAAATGGCTTTGGAGAACAAAGAGCTTCCTAAAACATTAGGAATACATCCTAATAAATAGCTGAGAAAACATCCAGAATTAGATACTTACCTATCACCCATAGGCAGCACAGAACAATGACAATTCTTCCTCCACATACCCAAGAGCACACCAGATCTCTCTACAGAAAGACAAATCTCAAGGAGGAAAGAAGTAGGCTAAGCATGTCTTGTTTCTTGTCCCAAACTCATCAAAGAGGGTAGTCCATTCTTCTCTCATTAAGAAAAGCAAGGTGGGGGGGTGTGTGTTGGGTGGCTCAGTTGGTTAAGGGACCGACTCTTAATCTCAGCTCAGGTCTTGATCTTGGGGTCATGAGTTCAAACCCTGGGCGTGGAGTCTACTTAAAAAAAAGAAAAAAGAAACAAGGGGCAGAGAGGGGAAGAATGTCCTTCTACGTAGAGAGAGATATCAAGAGATATCAAGAGCGGGGAATAAGGGTTTCCTGAACACTTCTCAGCTTCTCATTCATCTTTACCTCTATGCTTAACCAATGAACTTATGCATGACCAGAGGTGGGAACATCCCCCTAAAGGGAGGAGACCTGCAGTCTGTTACATTGTCTACTCTCACTTTTGTAAGATCATTTGACCATTTGTTCATCCTCCTTGGACCACTGTTGAATACTACAAATCTTGATCCCAAAAGATGCTGTAATGTGCTAGAACCACAAATTAATTAAATGAACCCCAGAGCTACTCAGGATTTATGGCTGAAAATTTACTCTCTATTCTACCTCTTATCCCAAACTATTTCCAGTCTTGCTGTCTAACACAGCTTATCAGCTGTTTGGCAATAAGATCAAAAGCCATCATAAAGATAATCTAGTAATAATATAATGAATTGAGATGCCCCAAATTTAAACATAATCCCCTTCCTGGAAGAAATTAGAATTCAATGATTAAAGTCACAAGTAAATTGAAGCCCTAAATTCTGGTGTTAGTATCTAAGAGGCCATTATGGATTAATCTTTTCCCTCCCCCCTTAACCCCCCCCCCCCCCCAAAAAACCTAAACTCCTACTCAAATTCTTATACTGCTCAACTTCCGCCAGATGACTTATTGGACAGAATCAGAAATTCCTTGAACAGCTAACACCTGCTGTCACCTTCTGGTGCGAGTTGTTCCCTCAGTGCCTTAGCTCTTGAATCAGGTTACAACAATCTTCTCAGGTGTCTGGGTGCCCGCCCTCTCTAAAAAAAGGCAGAACAGCAACTAACTAAAAAAAGACATTCCCCAGTGATTAATAAATCATCCCACACACAATTATGTTCTCAGTATCTGGTTATTCTCTTTAGCTGAAGACTGTGCCAGAAACTCAGTAGCTTCTGAGAAAAGGAAGGTAGACAGAGATCTTAGTTTCAAGTTCATTAGGGTACAGGTAATTATGGCAATGGCCTAGAGTTTATGATCTGTAAACTTAAATTCAACTGAAAAAAGTCTTCCATTAAAACAATTATATATGGAGGGGTATCTGGGTGGCTCAGTTGATTAAGTGTCCGACTCTTGATCTCAGCTTAGGTCTTGATCTCAGGATCGTGGGTTTGGGCCTGCATTGGGCTCCACGCTAGGTGTGGAGCCTACTTAAAAAAATTAAACAAACAATTACATATGGCAATATTAACTATCCCGTTTGGAAAGAAAATTCGCTTATGCATACTGCCTCCTTACATGGAAATAGGCATTTGAGACACCTTGCCTTCTTGGAAACTTTAGACAACTGCAATCATAGCTACCCAGTCATCAGATCTTATTTATGATGATGGAGAGAGAGAGAATCTTAACAGGGTCCACATCCAGTGTGTGAGCCTGATGTGGGTCTCAATCTCACAACCCCGAGATCATGACCTGAGACGAAATCAAGCGTCAGACACTCAACTGACTGAGACACCCAGGATCCTCTATGATGCCTTTTTATGTAACAGATTTATAAAATAAGTAGCTCTTAATGTCCCAATATTAGCATAAAATTTGTTCAGTGGGGTTAGTTCTTTTTTTTTTTTTAAGATTTTATTTATTCATTTGTCAGAGAGAGAGAGCACAAGCAGGGGGAGCGGCAGGCAAAGCAGGCAGAGGGAGAAGCAGGCTCCCCACTCAGCAGGGAGCCCAATGCGGGACTTGATCCCAGGACCCCGGGATCATGATCCAGAGTGGAAGGCTGACGTTTAACCGACTGAGCCACCCAGGCATCCCCAGTGGGGTTAGTTCTTACCCTGTCCTTAAATAAAAACTCAGGCAGATCCCATGGCTTTAAGGTCACTTTTAAGTACTAGAAACTGTTGGAGTTACTTTAATATATTATTTTGGGGTGGGGAGAGACAGAGGGAGAGAGAGAATCCTAAGTAGGCTCCATGCCCAGTGCGGAGCCCAGTGTGGGGCTCAATCTCATGACCTGGAGATCACGTCCTGAGCCGAAATGAAGAGTCGAACGCTTAACTGACTGAGCCACCCAGGCACCCATGTTGGCATTACTTTAAATGACAAGATTTTAATTTGGAATTTGAAAGGTCCAATCCAATATAATAAGGCTTCTAGCTACATTTATGGTTAAACCTCCACTCCTCCAACTGGAGCCTTTAGCAGACAGGAAGCAAGAGAAGGAAGTTCTGTGCTTCTTCTCCCTACTCTACCTTATGATTTGTACCCCTCCTCCCACAACCTGGTAATTAGTTTCTCATCCACCAAATTCAAAACAGGAGAGGAAGGGGTGAATGAGCAGGGAATATCCTACTTGACTGACATTATGGGAAGAGAGCTTTACCTGATAGGGGTTAAAGTTCTGTTTTCTTTTTGGGACTTTGCTTTGGGTACTTGGTGAGCCTCTCCAATGCTGCTGGTCTCATTTATAGTTCCCTTGACTTGGGTGAATGCATTCGTTATGGTGGCATTCTTGGCCTCTAGGAATCTGGAAGTCCAATTTCAACTTCTCTGCTTAGACTTGTTTACCTCTGTCTAAGCAGGCATGTGGCCAACTACCTAAGATATCCCTCCATCCTCCAGTCATGTGACCAACAACGTGTGCAAGAGAACACTACTGTATTAAGGCTTATTTTTATATTCAGGGATATATGGAATTTCCTCTTGCTGTTGTGAATCCATTTTTCATCAATTCAGTCCCAACCTCTATCCTTCTGGCTCTCAAATTGGTACCCCAGAGCTTTGGTCTAAGCTGCAAACGCCATTGTCCATCTTTCTGCTGGACATCATCACAATAAAGCTGTTGCCTTATACCACTCTCATCTATACTCCCTGCCTCATCATCTCAGATCAAATATGCATAAATCAAACTCTGTCACTTCCAGAAATAGCCATTAGGGTTACTGTGTCTACTATGAGAATGTGACATCTGCAGACCTTCAGCTGACCAAGGGCTTGAGCTCCTGTGCTTTGAATTCCATGGCTGCATTTATACGGAGACAGCACTTCTCATGGTCTGCTCCCAACCGATGACTGAGCATGACAAGGATACTGGAACAGGTTTATCCCTCAAAAAACACAGGATTCCTCTGACAGACTGACTCTAGGACTCCCTGACAGTCCTGCGAGCTTTCCTTGCACCTCTCTTTCCTTCCCTCCCTTACTTGGGGAAGGACTTACATTACAGTCTGAAGGCTCTCTCAACCTCCCTTCCCATTTTCTCTCGTGGCTATTTGCCTGAACAAAATCCTTGCATGTTTAATGGCATCCTGGGTTTGCCTCTCAGGAGGCCTACTGAGCTTCTCACTGACAATGCTCTTCCATCTTCCTTTCCTTCTGATCACCTGTAAGACTCAACTAGCCAGTCCCCTAGTGGTTGTAGCTTGTCTGGTCAATGAGTTGTGAGTTGAAGTGACATATGTCAGCTCCAGGCTAGAATGTTTACGTGCTGGTGTAAGACCCATCTACGCTCTCTTTCTCTGTGACACATCACCTGATTACTTTCTAGATAGTGGCTGATCTGTCAGTGTGAGTCCCCCAAATGAGGGGGATGTGGAGAAGAAATCCCAGCCAGACCAAATTGGGCATGTAGCAATAGCAAGAAATAAACTTTTGCTATTTTAATCCCTGAGATCTGAAGGTTCACTTTGACGCAATATAACATAGGCCACCTTATTCTCTAGTTATTTCTCCTCCTATGTTCCCTCTCTTGCTAAAAGTCATTCCCCAGGCAATCAGTCCTGTCATTTTTATTACATTCCTCTCCCATGTCTCTTATTGATCACTAGACTATCCTGATTAATCTCCAAAATGGTTCCAACATCTGTGTGCTCTCTTTTTTATTTCCAAAATAGCTCTCACTATAGTTTTCATCTATTGCCAACTATAAAATTATATTCATATCTGGTCTCTGATCTTCCATTATTTGTGCAGCTCATCTTTCTTTTGGCACATTAACTGGCCTTGCATATAATGGACACTAAGTCATCAACTACTTAAAACTTTCAGTGTTTGGGGGTGCCTGGGTGGCTCATTTGGTTGAGCGTCAGACTCTTGGTTTCAGCTCAGGTCATGAAGTCATGAGTCATGGGATTGAGCCCATGTCAGGATCTGTACTCAGCAGGGGGTCTGCTCGAGATTCTCTCCCTCTCCCTCTACCCCTCCCCGTATGCTCTCTCTCTCTCAAATAAATAGATAAATCTTTAAAAAAAAAAAACTTCCAGTGTTTGGCTACTGCTGATGAAAAATCTACATTTCTTAGTAAAGTTTTTAATACTATATCTCCAAACTAACTTCTTAATCATATTTAACACTCAAATTTACAATCTTATATATTTCAGGCAACTTCCTCAATAGAGGATTCAGCTTTCAGGATAATGTGAATAGTGATTATAACCTCAGTTAAAAAAACTCTACAAATGCTAAGATTTATAAATCCTCCTCCATACTATGTATGGGACAGTCAGAATCCAGCCATCCCTGGAGAAAGCCTTCAAAATTCTGTTCTTTAACACTCAGGCCAAATGAGAAGCTTATTTCAGTTGTTAAATTATAAAGCAGCAATGGAGAATTTCTTATTTTTTTTAAGAGGTTTTTTTTTTAAGATTTTATTTATTTATTTGACAAAGAGAGACACAGCGAGAGGGAACACAAGCAGGGGGAATGAGAGTGGGAGAAGCAGGCTTCCCGCTGAGCAGGGAGCCGGATGGCGGGGCTCGATCCCAGGACCCCAGGATCATGACCTGAGCCGAAGGCAGACGCTTAATGATTGAGCCACCCAGGCGCCCCAGCAATGGGGAATTTCTAAATTAGTGATCCAATGTTCTTCCGTTGTGAAATATCCTGACTGCACTTATTTACTTCATAAGAACTTCTAAGTGGGGTATTAAAAAATAACTTCCTTCATTCTGTTTATCAGATTTACTACAACCATGCACTATTTAAGATGATGGGAACTTATTGTCAGCAACAGAGAACTAAGAACCCTCCCATGGGGCGCCTGGGTGGCTCAGTCGTTAAGCGTCTGCCTTCGGCTCAGGTCATGATCCCAGGGTCCTGGGATCGAGTCCCACATCGGGCTCCCTCCTCGGGGGGGGAAGCCTGCTTCTCCCTCTCCCCCTCCCACTGCTTGTGTTCCTGCTCTCGCTATCTCTGTCTCTGTCAAATAAATAAATAAAATCTTTAAAAAAAAAAAAAAAAGAACCCTCCCATGTAATTCAGTCATTCAACATATATTTAATAAGCACCTAATACAGACAAGGGATACTGTCTTTTCATATTTGTATCTCAAGCAAATAGCATCCTGCACAGAATGACCAATAAATAAATGGTCAAATAAATAAATGACCAATAAATAAATATTGCCAAGCTTTGGAAACGTAAGATCAATTACTCATGGACCCTGCCCACAGTGACCTTCAAATCTTTGGAAGAGACAGTGAAATGAGCACCAAATGGAAATACAAGTACTGTTCTGTGAGAACCAGGGGCAAGGAAAAATGCATTCTGAGAATCTAGTAAGGTTTCAAAGAGAACGTTTCATTTGAGCAATGTCATCATTTTTCACTGTAAGTGAACCGGGGGAAAGCATTGCAGAGTGGAAACGGAGTATAGCCAGTATAAGGAGATAGAGAATTACCTGACATAATTGGGAAACAGAAAATACCACAGAATTCTGTATCAGAATACAGAGTGGAAATACGGAAAATTTGGCTGGAGAGATAACTTGTGGTCATATCATAAAGAGCCTTGAATGTCAAATTAAAAGCTTTTGAACTTATTTCTTGGGGGCAACTGAATGAATACTGTAGTAAAATAGAATAACCTAATATATTTTAGGAAGATAATTCTTATGGAAATATTGAGGATAAATAATTTTTAAAAAGTTATCTCACACGAGGCTAAACTTCCCTAATGATAATATGTTCATTGTTTATTCCCTAAAGGGTACCTGAATATTACATTGTACCCTCCCACAATCTCTCAGAATGGCTGTGTAGGAGTGAGTAGATAGGGCATTTTTACCACATAGTCCTGTCTGGCATGTAATCTGTCTGGTTGGCTTTGAGTAAAATATTTTTATATAATTTTATAATAGCCAGATGATCTTACTTCTATTCAACAGATTTATGAATCATTTAAAACGATGAAAGACTAAGAAATCATAAAATTGTTTTGGTGGAGGAAAGAGTTCAAGGATGATGGTTACTGCTCTGTCAACAGCTTTCCCATTGATGTGTCATTTATACATTCAGCAATGTTCTCTCAAGGCCAAAGTCATCTCTGTGGGTTCGTAGGTATAAGTGTCTGCCCATCCTTGGCAGCCCTGGTCTCTTGCTACATTTTGAAGCTATTTTCATGCTTTCCAGTTAATATCCTGTCATTGCAGTGAAGAAGGTCCCTTTCTGAATACAGTTATGCAACGAGAGTTAATTATTAGAACTGCTTTCTGCTCCAAAGGTCAAAAGCTGAAATTGTTTCATTTTGATACCCCCCAGACATACAATGAGAGCAGGTATTCAAATTTGGCTTTAGGGTCAAGGTATAACGTATGTTTTATTAAGTAGCAACTAAATACTACAAACAAATCTCAAAAGATGGAATTTATGAACAAAAGCTGTATTTCTTGTTTAACATATCTACAGACAGAGAAAAGAGAGTGCTACCAGGTAAGAGCACTTTCTTGTAGTTTCCTAGCAGTGGAAATCATAAATCAGAGGAAGCATTAATTATGCTCCAGTTCCATGAAAGTACAGGTCAAGACTGCACAAAGACATAGCAAACCTGAAGCCTCAAATCCCATTAATCTTTTCCACCCTTATGACCTTTCTAATAGGTAAGTATAATGTCAAAAAGAACACAATATTGTATAAAACCACATATGATGTGACTGAGAAAGTAGTATAAGCCAAATCAAAGCGTCTCAATCAATGTGGCATTTACCTTAGCATAGAGGTTAAGGGAGAGTAATTAATTTCTTAATCATTTGCAAAATGACATGTACTAGGATGATAGAAATTTTGGCAACATTTCAGTAAAGGACACATTAATAATGGCTGTTTCAATGCCTCTTCCTCTAAAGGAACAAGACTGCCATTTTAACATCATATATGTTTGTTATAATCACATGCAATTCTATTCCTTTTTCTTGCAATTTTATTCTTGTGTATTTAAATGAAAGTATTCCTTAGCCTTTCCATTTAAACTTATGGAAATTATGGAACTATACAAATTTATACTAATAAGTTAGGAAAAAACTAAGGAAAATCATGTATTTTATTGACTAAACTGTAAAGAGAAATAAATTCAGTCACAAGGATACATTTCTCATTCCTGACAGTGAACCACACTTTTCTCAGTAACTGACAGATCAAGGAAAAAAGTTAAGAATACAACAAATTGGATATTATAAAAAATGGACTGAGTGGATATATAAGGAATCTTGTAAACAGAAACTGTAGAATAAACTTTTTTTTTTCAAGCACACATAAAACATTGAGAAAAAAATACCACATGCTGGGTCAGAAGGCATATCTCAACAATTTCAAAGGACTGAAGTTGTACATATTTCATACATATGCTCTCTGACCAATGTGCAATTAGGCTAGGAATAAAAAAAAACAAATAAAAAATGTATTTTAAAAGAAAGAAAAGTCCATATATTTGGCAATTAAGAAGAAAAAAACTTTGAAATAACCTATGAGTCAAAGAATGAAAATGAAAAATATTCTGAATCAAATGGTAGATAGGGCATAAAAAGAATCCTATATATCAAAACTTATGTAGATAAACTAGCACACTTACATACTGAAATGCATACTAGAAAAGAAATAAAATTCAAATTCAGTGAGCTAAGCATCTATTTCAATGCAAAGGAAACAGAATAGAGGATTAAACCTTGATAAAGTACAAGGAAGAAAATAATGAATAGAGATTAATGAAATAATCTCTTTTTTGATAGGATTGGTAAGTGATAAATCCTTGTTCAGACCAATATATAAAAAAAAAAGATGTAACTGATATAAGATGTCTCTACCAGTGAATTCTAAAAATCTTTAAGGTAGAAATAACATCAATCTTAAAAACACTTTTTGAGAGAAGAGAAAAATATTTTAAATCCCAACCTATTTAATAAGGACAGCATATCATATCAAAAAGACAAGAAATAACAAATGTTGGTGAGGATGTGGAGAAAATGGAACTCTTTTTTTCCTTTTTAATTTAAATTCAATTAACATATAGTATATTATTAGTTTCAGAGATAGGGATCAGTGATTCATCATATAACACCCAGTGCTCATTACATCATGTGTCCTCTTTAATGCTCATCACCCAGTTACCCTATCCCCGAACCCCCACCCCTCTAGCAACCATCAGTTTGTTTCCTGTAATTAAGAGTCTCTTATGGTTTGTCTCCCTCTCTGATTTTGTCTTGTTTTATTTTTCCCTCCCTTCCCCAGTGCTCCTCTGTTTCTTAAATTCCCCATTATGAGTGAAATCGTATGATAATTGTCTTTCTCTGATTGACTTATTTCGTTTAGCATCATACCCTCTAGTTCCATCCGTGTTGTTGCAAATGGTAAGATTTCATTCTTTTTTTAATGGCTGATAGTATTCCATTGTAGATAAATACCACATCTTCTTTATCCATTCAACTGTTGATGGACATCTGGGCTCTTTCCATAGTTTGGCAATTGTGGACATTGCTGCTATAAACATTGGGGTGCAGGTGCCCAGAAAAGGGAACTCTTGTGTACTGTTGGTGGGAATGTAAGCTGGAGCAACCACTGTGGAGAAACAGTATGCAGATTTCCCCCAAAATTAAAAAAAAGAAATACTGTATCATCTAGCAATTCCATTACTGGGTATTTACCCAAAGAAAATGAAAATACTAATTATAAGACATATGCACCCCTATGTTTAGCTGCATTATTTACAGTAGCTAAGGTATGGAAGCAACCCAGTGTCTACCCACAGATAAATGGATAAAAAAGATGTGTATATAAACATAAAAAAGAATGAGATCTTGCCATTTGGGACATTTTGGATGGGCCCAGAGGGTATTATGCTAAGTGAAATAAGTCGGACAGAGAAAGACAACGTATGATTTCACTTATATGTGGAATCTAAAAAACAAAACAAAAGAACAAACAAAAACCAGACTCTTAAATATAGAGAAAAAACTGGTGGTTGCCAGAGGGGAAGGGTGTGGGGAGATGGGAGAAACAAATAAAGGAGATTAAGAGGTACAAAATTCCAGTTATAAAATAAATGTCACAGAGATGAAAAATACAGCATAGGGAATATAGTCAATAATACTGCAATAATGTGGTATGGGGACAGATGGTGACTACATTTATTGTGATGAGCACTGAGTAATGTATAGAATTGACAAATCAGTATGTTGCACACCTAAAATGAACATAATAACACGATATGTTAATTACACCTCAGTAAAAAGAAATATACCACACATACAAAAATAAGGCCAGCATAAAGGTAATTATAAGACAGGAAATCTCAAGGCGAATTTCACTTCTGAATGTAAATGCAAAAATTGAATCCAGAAGTAAATGAAAAGATCAACCCATGTCCATACTTGACATATTTTGTTGCTCTTTCAGATCCACCCCACTTGGTACAATGGAAGAATAACTTACAAGGATTGCATTAGTGCCGTTCTCTTCCCTTAAGCTTTCATCTGGATTTGGCTGCTGATGAGCAATAGTTAGAGATTGGAAGAAAGAAGGAGACTAAGACTGGTTTATGAATTCCTCCAGCTTCCAGTAGGCATCCCTCTGTATGCAACTCTCTTTCTTCCAGTTCTGTAACTACTCTCAACACTCATGCCTGCAGGCCTAGGGACAGTAACAGGGCTTCACTATTAAACTTCTTGTGGTGTTTTGATTTTCTAGTCCGTATCTTTTTAAACCACCCTTTTACTTAACTATCTGCAAAATACTCAATTTCACTGGGTCATTGCTTTCCTGCCAGGACCCTATGACAAACTAGGGTTTATTCAAGGAATGCAAGGTTGACTTACTGACCCCAGGTCAATCATTTTGTTCATACACATGACCAGAACCAAGAAAAAAATATCATACTATCACCTCAGTAGATGCAGAAGAAACATTTTCTCAACATCCATTCTAATGTATTATATATTCTAATATTTGCCATTCAGCAAACTAAAAAATAAAGGAAAGTTTTTAATCAGATAAAGGATATCTACTAAAAGATCCACATAAAAAACCATTCACAATGGTGAATGTTGGAAGTTTTTCCTCTGAGATTGGGAACTAGACAAGGGTACCCAATGTTGTCATTGTTCATCATTGTACTGGTGGGCCCAGTTAGTTTAATAAGCCAAGAAAAAATAAAATGCAAAAGAATTAGAAAGGAAGAGATAAAACTGTTAACATTATAGGCCATGTGATTGTGCATGTAGAACTAAAAAAAGTAGCTAAATTATTAGAATTAGTAGATAAGTTATTATAAATTATTATATATCATAAATTATAAATTATTAGTATTACTATTAGTAGATAATTTATTAGAATTATTAGAATTAAGTGATTTTAGGAAATTTGCAGGACAAAAGGTCAATTTACAAAATCAAGTGCATCTCTGTATGTCAGCAACAAACATTAGAAAAAAATTTTTATCCATTCAAAATAGCTGCAAGAATTTGAATAAGGAATAAAACTAAGGAAAAATGCAAGATTTCTATACAGAAAATTATAAAATTAAAGAATTTTTGAGGCTTAAATAATAATTAAACAAAACAGAATTAACAAGTCCACAATATTATGACTCATAATTATATGGAAACTTGGTTTATGATAGATATGGCACCAGAAGACATTGGGAAAATTATAGTCTTGTCAATACAGAAAGTTTAGGCAACTACCATTCAGAAAAAATGTTTCACATGTTTCCTTTGTTACTTCATTTATCAAATTAAATTCCAAGAAAATTAAAGATCTAAATTTTTATTTTTTTACTGAGGTGTAATTGACATATAACATTATATTAGCTTCAAGTGTACAATGAAATGATTTGATATTTGTATATATTGTGTAATGATCACCACATTAAGTCTAGTTAACATCTGTCATCATACCTAGTTACAAAATTCTTTTCTTGTTATGAGAACGTTAAGGATCTACTCTCTAGAAACTTTCATATGTGTAATACAGTATTATTAACTATAATTACCATGCTGTACATTATATCCCCAGGACTTATTAAAACCTACGTTTTAAAATAAAAGTTACTGGAGATAAAGATATTCAACTTCATGTATAACCCTGGGTGAAAGAAAGCCTTCTTTTTTTAAAATATAATTTTTATCTATCTATCATCTATCATCTATTTACCACCTATCCATCTATCTATCCATCTATCTATGTATTTATTTAAGTAATCTCTATACCCAACATGGGGCTTGAACTCATGACCCTGACATCAAGAGTCACATGTTCTACTGACTGAGCCAGCCAGGTGCCCCAAAAGAAAGCTTTCTTAGACATCTTCAAAAAGCAAAAGCTAGAAAAAGAAAAAGCCAGAAATGAAAGTAACACATTTAAGTTACAATAAAATTTAAAAAATTCTGAATACAAAAAAGCAAATGATTTGAGAAATGCAAGTGACATAGGGAGAAAGTATTTTTAATATATAAAGTAGGCAAAATTCCCTTAAATCACTTAAACACACACACACACACACACAATATGATAGGGGTAAAGAGTATACACATATAATTCATAAAAATGTAGATACTACTGGTTAATAAAATGTATGAAAAGATATTTGACCTCAGTGGTAATGAGGGAAATGTACATTTTGGCTGAACTAATTTCTCTACTGTCTGAACAACGGACTCTGAGAATTCCCCACTCTATCCCCTTGCCAATAAACCAAAGAGGACAACTTTGTGAATATTGTCACACTAGACACACCCAGACTGAGCCAATGAATATGATAAGTGTCCCAGATACTTCACAAACACAAAGAAGCTTCAAGGAGCCAGAATCCTGAAAATCAGGGACTCATAAGCTATGCCTACTCCCAGGTATCATCACTATCTACCTACAGCAAAGATAAGTGTATAGTAGTAAAAATCTACATTAACAGCAAAGTCTTCAGAGACCATTATGTAAACCAAAGAAATGTTTCTTGCTTTTTAAACTGCAGTCTAGAATTTTCTAAGAATTTTCAGGTATTCAGAAGCAAACATGAAAGGCTGGTAGGGGTTGAGGAGGTTGGAACTGCCAAAACTAAATTATATGAAAATTAACATTACAATTAAATAGACATATCAGAGAAAAACAGAATAAAACTTCAAATAAATAAATTAATATCCTTAAAAAGTCCTCCTTATTCATAATAAAAGAAATGTATTTCTTTAAAATAAACTATTTTGGTGGAGCCTGGGTGGCTCAGTTGGTTGAGCCACTGACTCTTGATTTGGGCTCAGGTCATGATCTCAGTGTCCTGGGATTGAGCCCCACATCTGGCTCCCCACTCAGCAGGGAGTCTGCTTGAGGATTCTCTCTCTCCCTCTGCCCCTCCCCCTGCTCACACTCTCTCTCCCTCTAAAATAAATAAATAAATATTTAAAAAACCCACTATTTTGGTGCTTAGACCTTAAATATAAATATATATAATACTAATATTTAACATATTATCTATTTCATATAAATATTTTATATCTTTATATTTTTATAATACATTTTTTTGCATCCCTGTATCTTTTTTTAAGCAGAAACATTTTATTATATTAATTTTTGCACCTTACATGTCCAAGAGAATCAACTTACAATTAATTGGAACCAATAAGTAAGCTCAAGAAATGTACAAGAAATAATACATTACTTAACAACCCAAATAACCAGTCAGAAAATATAACAAAACATTAATAAATAAAACGAAAATGAAAATGGAGATGAAGTATATTCCCAAGTGGGAAACTTTATTGCAAAGGGGTAAGTTTTTTCACAACTTAATCTTTAAATTCAAAATGATTGTAATCCAAATCTCTTAGTATGTATTATGGAATTTTCCAAGACAATTCAAAAAGTCAAATCAAAGAGAAAATCTGTAAGAATAAGCACAAAATAACTGAAAAAGATCAACAGTGAAGAGCAGGTGCTATCAGCTGTCGGAACATGCTATGTAATCCAGGAAATTAACGTAGTGTGGTTTTCATTCAGGAAAAGAATCAATAAAGAATAGTGAATCCAGAACGCAAATTTATATATAGGAATTTAGTTTTAATAACCATGACATTTCAAATTGGGGAAAATAATGTTAGAACATTTATGTATCCATGGCAAGGTGTGGGGAGAGAATGCTCAAGTATTGCTTAATCTTCAGCCTTTCTAAATATTTTATGAAATCCATGAAGTACAGCCTTAACATATTTACATTCCCCTAGTGTTTTTTTAAAAAAGATTTTATTATTTACTTATTTTAGAGAGAGGGTGAGTTCAAGTGGGGGGAGGGGCAGGAGAGGGAGAATCTCAAGTAGGCTGAGCACAGAGCCCCTACTTGAGCCAAAATCAAGAGTCAGCTGATTAACTGACTGAGCCACCCACATGCCCCTACCCTAGAGTGTTTTACCACTTAATCCTGGCAAGGTATTCTTATCTGGCTTTGGGAGAATATTCCAGCACTTTGAGGCAAAGATGGATCCTAGTAACCCAGCACTGGAAGCCAAGATAGAAAAGATCTCTACAGCTGCCATGACCTTCCGTTAGGTGCTATTATACACAGGGAGGAATGTGATCCATGCACTAGAGAACACCAAGACGTTGAATACCAGGAACTTGGCTTCAGTGGAAGTGTCAGGCAGGCTCCTGGCCAAGAAAGCCAAGGTGAAGCTTGCAAGAGCCAAGGAACCCAAATATCCTAAGGAAAGGTAGAATGCAATGACAGAGCCCTTACTGCACACAGTGATATGGAAGACAGGCTCAGAATGTGCATCTAGGTCAACTAAAGGGGGAGAGGATCCCAACCAGACTACACAGAAAGTCACTTGAGTCAGTGAGCAGATGGGGATGACAGAATTAGGTGCCCCTAATAGTAACCACTGCCTCACCTTTCTCCCTGGTGTTGTGATTTTGAAAGCCAGAACTACAGTGATGGTTTTTTGCCAAAATGGTGGAAACAGCCACAGTGAATATGACTCCAAATGTCATTTGTTGGAGGATGCAGGTGGCAGTGTTGGGATGGCCAACAAAGAGTAAGGAGCAAAAGAAGCACAGGATAGGGGAGATGAACAGGATGTAGCTGAGAGCTCAGTTATTAGCTTTGACATGGGAGTTTCCCTATATTTCACAAAAATCTCAAGAACCACAGCTGTAAGGACAGACAGACCAAGGGCTGCACAGGCAAGCACCATCCCCAAAGATCTTCATAGCCCAAGAAAGTCACAACTTTTGAGAGGCAATGATCTTGACCACTATTTGCTTACTGATTGTCTGGTGTGTCCCTGGATTTTTGTGTATTTGTTTTTTTTTTTTAATTATGTTATGTTAATCACCATATATTACATCATTAGTTTTTGATGTAGTGTTCCATATTTTTATAATATATGTAAAATAATGAATGTAGATACATACACATAGATATAAGCTCACAAATAAATGCCCAAATTTAAAAACACATAATAATGGTCTAAAAATAAGAAGCAGCCTAGGTAAAATATGAATTAGTGAGATGGCAGATTGAACAAAAGTTTGATCCAAAAAACCTCAAAGAATTCAAAATGGTAAAAAAATGGTAGAAAAGGTAGACTGGCATAGATATGTACAAATAATCCCTTCATATCACTGTTGTAATAGCAAAACATTGAAAATATTCTAAATGCCCTTTACTTGTTGAATGTTTAAATAATTTATGACACATCCACTATTTCTAAATAGTGCATCCTAATTTTATTATTCTCTATATTGCATATATTCTATTAAAATATGGTGCTTCCGGGTCCCTGGGTGGCTCAGTCGTTAAGCGTCTGCCTTCAGCTCAGGTCATGGTCCCAGGGTCCTGGGATCGAGTCCCACGTCGGGCTCCCAGTGCAGCGGGAAGCCTGCTTCTCCCTCTCCCACTCCCCCTGCTTGTGTCCCCTCTCTCACTGTGTCTCTCTCTGTCGAATAAATGAATAAAATCTTTAGAAAAAAAAAAAGAATGATTTAAAAAAAATAAAATAAAATATGGTGCTTCCATTCTTATCATTACATATATCACAAGAGGTGCATTCAGTTGTAACAATTGTTAAGTAAGCAGTGGCTTAAGAAAATTAGGGTTTTTGTTGTTCCAACTTACTGAGGTATGACTAACAAATGAAAATCATACATATGTAAGATGTACACCGTGATGTGTTGATATACATATACATTGTGAAATCATTACCACAATCAAGCTAATTAATATTACCATCACCTCATATAGTTACCTGTGTGTGTGGGTGAACACTTGAGATCTACTCAGCAAATTTCAAGTATACAATACATTAACTATATTCACTAAGCTGCGTATTGTCGGTCTCCAGAAGTCACATTACAGTTGAAAGTTTATACCCTTTGACTGATAGCTTTCCTTTTCCCCCCATCCTTACTTAACCTCTGGTAACCACCATTCTACATTTTGTAACTAGGAGTTCAACTTTTTTTAGATTTCACATATAAGTGACCTCATGGAGTATTTGTCTTTCTCTGTCAGACTTACTTCACTTAGTGTAACATTACATCCTCATGACTCATTCATTTTTATAACTGGAAATTTATACCTTTTTACCCCCTTCACTCCTTTGCCACCCCACCCCTCCCCTGGCTCAGACAACCACGAATCTGTTCTTTATATTCACGAGCTCAGTTTTTGTTTTTTGTTCTTGTTTTCTTTTTTTAGGTTTCACATATAAATGTAAGATCATATGGTATTTGTCTTTTTCAGACTCATTTTATTTAGCATAATGCCTTCAAATTTCATCCAGTTGTCACAAATGACAAGATTTTCTCCTTTTTTATGGATGAATAATATTCCATTATTATACATACCACATTTCTTTATCCATTCATCATTCAAAGAACATTTAGGTTGTTGCCATATATTGGCTATTGTAAAATAATGCTGCGATGAATAGAAGAGTGCACAGAACTTTTTGAATTAGTGTTTTTAATTTGGATAAATACCCAGAAGCAGAATTGTTGAATCATGTGGTAGTTCTATTTTTTAATTTTTTGAAGAAACTCAATACTGTTTTCCAGAGTGGCTGTACAAATTTACATTCCCACCAACGGTGCACAAGGGTTTTCTTTACTCCATATCTTTGTCAACACTTCTTATTTTGTGGGTTTTTTTTTTTTTTAATAAAAGCCATTCTAACAGGTATGAGGTGATATCTCATTGGGATTTTGACTTGAATTTCCCTAATGATTAGTGATGTTCAGCATCTTTCCACGTACTTGTTGGCCATCTGTATTTCTTCTTTGAAAATCCTCTGACCACTTTTTAAGTGTATTATGATGATGATGATGATTTGCTCCTGAGTTATGTGGGCTCTTTATATATTTTGGATATCAACATTTATCAGATACATGATTTGCAAATATTTTCTCCTATTCAGTAAGTTGTCTTGTCATTTGGTTGATGGTTTCCTTTGCTGTGCAGGAGCTTTTTAGTCTGATGGAGTCCCACGTGTTTAGTTTTGCTTCTGTTGCCTTTGCTTTTGGTGCCAATTCCAAAATATCGTTGACTAGACCAATGTCAAAAAGCTTTTTCCCCATGTTTTCTTCTAGTCATTTTATGGATTCAGGTCTTATGTTTAAGTAATTGCTCTATTTTGAGTTGACTTCTGTGTATGATGTAAGATAAGGGCTCAATTTCATTCTTAGCAAATGAGTAGAAATTTGCACGCATGGAACGTCAAGAGCAAAATGTTGGCGATTCACTTAACCTTTCTCTCAGGGTCGAATCATTCCAGCCATTTTGTCCATGTTTTAAGGCAACAGGAAGGAGGAAAAGGATAAAGAAGTAGAGGCAGGACCTATACTGAGGAAACAAAATTCCTCTGAAACCCCTGTAGATATCTACATCTCATTGGCCGGGAGTGTGTCAATGGCTATGTAAACTGCAAAGGACACTGGGAAATTTAGTTGATTTTGTTGCTGCAGCTGGGCACATTGCTGCTGTCAATAAAACTGAGATTCTATTAGAAAGAAAAGGATATTGGATATTAAGTTAGGCTTATATCAGTCACTACAAACTGTAAAAAAGAATGATGATGATCTATACAAATTAATACAATACACTGCTGTCACAAAAATATGTATACTATCACTGTATATAAAATGAAAAAAAACTCACACTGTATTTTTGTTTTTATGTGAGTTTCCGTGTGTGTGTACTTATGAAGGTGAATACACAAAGGTACTGCATTTCATTGCAATTTGGGAAAAAAATAACCAGTGAGAAAAACGGAAAATAATAATCTACAAAATATTAAAGTTGGTTATAGCTGAGTGAGGATAGTTTTCAAATATTAAGTGCTTCTATTTTTTCTCCCATTTTTTCCTACACTCAGCATGTTTATTTTGGTAATCAAGAAAAAAAGCAGCAAATATATAATGTGTAAAAGCTGGCATTAGCTAAGAGAAGTTTTACATATCTTGGAGAGTTGGGCAGTCAGAAGAATTTCAGAGGGCAAAATACTCTGTGGTGGAAAATATATTTCTCATAGGATACTTCCATTGTTTGCTTGCCTTGTTTCATTTGTTTGTTTATCAATCTTGAACATCAAAACTATTTCCTGTTGAAAGTATTTACAAATAGAGATAGAATTTTTGAAACACCTGTTTACTTCCTGTTTAATGAATTTACATTGATTGCCAGTGTGCCAGTCTGATTATCATCTCCCTAGGCAGAGGAAGACAGCATTCTTTTCTGGAGAAAGGCAATATGTTATCTAAAGCGAATGCTCCTTTTTTTTTTTTTTTTTAAGTCTTCCAACAGTTTATTAGAAAGAATGTAGACATTAAAAAAAAAAAATCCCCACTGTCATGAACATAAATTGAGGTAATGTTTCTTACAAATGTTTTAAATTAATATTTTAATTAAATAAATTTTAAATAATTTATCACAGATGCCAGTCTCAACTTCTATAATGTGAGTATTCTCTTTCTCTCTCTCTCCTTTCTTCAAATTTTTAGCCTACAGTTTAATTACCAAAGAAGCAGAGACGTGACCCTAGGATAGGAGATGAAATCTAATCATCCATTTCCTCCCAAGGCTCATCTTCTAGGATGTATCGTTTTCTTCTGGCCCTTTATTTTCAGTCCTGCTTGTTTGATCTTCAAACTACTTATATCTTATTCTTCAATAAATCAGAGACAAGAAAGTATATGAACTGAGGCTTCGGGAAGTACATCAAACATTTGGTGCTCTGGAGTTGCCATCAAATTCTTACCATCTCCTTGACAAGGTGATTTACCTCAAAGCAGTGAACTGTGGGGAGAATTGATTTCTTTATCTGTGATAATGCCAGTTCATACTTAATTCACTGGATTGCTATAAAAAATAGTTTAAATTAGAAGAATTTTGGAATATTAAAGAACATGAATCCAAAAGAAAAAAAATCTCTTCTTTCCTAATAGTATTTGTCTATATGATACAGAGCCAATCTTGCTTCTAGATAATATTTTGAATTCTTTAGGCTATGTCACATTTTAAAGCATTTCCTATCTTCTGGGTCATAAACTTTCATTAATCTAAAGAATCATCAGTTAGAAATATACATTATTGACTCAGGAAAATAATTTTCATTCCCAGTGAGAAGGAGCCTCCTCCTCTCCGCTGGTTAGGATCTTGCTGAAAATTCTGACTCTCAAAAGAGGCATTCAACTTTAAGCAGCACATTTCAAGATCAAGAATATTGGTAAGGGGTAAAATGGAATCACTGAAAATTTAGTCCCCTGATTTTTCTAATACCCATTCTTTAAAGGGGATATGTGCAGTATTTTTTTCAACATTTCTCTAGTTAAGGAGCTTCCATGACCTTAAGCTTGTGGCAAAACACATCTGCTGTATTTGACATTTAAGTGAGGCCAAAGGCAATTAAAAAAAAAAGAGTTGTATATAGTTCTAGGTATGTCATTAGAATCTCTCCATTCATTCATTCATTCATTCATTCTTTTATTTATTACTTAAAGTAGGCTCCATGCCCAATGCAGGGTTTGAATTCACAACCTGAGTTCAAGAACTTAGATCAGGAGTCAGTTGCTCTATCAACTAAGCCACTCAGGTGCCCCTTTTTTTTCTTAAATTGTGACTGGAAAGCAAATTCAACTCTCATTTTACCAAATTACAAGAACAAATTAATGAATTCACCTTGAAACATAACAATGCTACATGAGAACTTTTTGAAAATATAAATCATAGAAGCTTTGTCTTAAAAATGTGTTATCAAAGTGAAATTATGTGATCAAGATATGGTTACCTTCATTGAAAGAAAAAAAATTCCTTATCAAAGAATCAGGAAGTTCCACCTTCAGATATGGCATACCTCTGCTCAGGACTTCCTCCTTTTCCTCAGAAAATGCAAATTGTATGATACTTTTCTGTATTGTTTAAGGCTCTTTATTCTTTTTTTAAATTCTATTTTTAATTCCAATGTAGTAAACATACAGCGTTATATTCATTTTAGGTGTGGAATACAGTGATTCAACACTTCCATATATTACTCAGTGTTCGTCAAGATGAGTGTACTCTTAATCCTCTTCCAACTATTTTACCCACACTCACACCCACCTCCCCTCTGATAACCATCTGTTTCTTTTCTATAGTTAAGAGTGTTTCTTGGTTTCTCTCTTTTTCATTTGTTTGTTTTGTTTCTTAAATTCCACATGTGAGTAAAATCGTATGGCATTTGTCTTTCTCTGGCTGGCTTATTTTGCTCAGCATTTTACTCTCTAGATCCACCCATGTTGTTGCAAATGGCAAGATTTTGTTCTTTTTCATGGCTGAATAATATTCCATTGTGTATATAGAACCACATCTTCTTTATCCATTCATTTATGGATGGACACTTAGGTTGCTTCCATAATTGGCTATTGTGAATAATACTGTTGTAATCATAGGGGTGCATGTGTTCCTTTGAATTAGTGTTTTCATATTCTTTGGGTAAATACCCATTAGTACCATTACTGGAACATAGTGTAGTTCTATTTTTAACTTTCTGAGGAAACTCCATACTGTTTTCCACAGTGGCTGCACCAGTTTGCATTCCCACTAACAGTGCACGAGGGTTACTTTTCTCCACATCTTCACCAATACTTGTTGTTTCTTGTCTTTTTGGTTTTAGCCATTCTGACAGGTATGACATGAGATTTCCTTGTGGTTTTGATTTGCATTTCCCCGATGATGAGTGATGTTAAGCATCTTTTCATGTGTCTGTTGGCCATCTGTATGTCTTTTTTTTAAGTATTTTTAAAAAGATTTTATTTATTTGAGAGGAAGAGAATGAGAGAGTACACACACATGAACAGGGGGAGGAGCAGAGCAAGTGGGACAAGCAGACTCCAAGCCAAGCATGGAGCCCTACCAGGGCCTGATTCCACAACCCTGAGATCATGACCTGAGCTGAAATAAAGAGCTGGACACCGAACCAAATGAGCCACCCAGGTTCCCCCATCTGTATGTCTTCTTTGGAAAAGGGTCAATTCATGCCTTCTGCCCAGTTTTTAATTGGATTAT
Organism: Neomonachus schauinslandi; assembly: GCF_002201575.2. Taxonomy (NCBI): domain Eukaryota; kingdom Metazoa; phylum Chordata; class Mammalia; order Carnivora; family Phocidae; genus Neomonachus; species Neomonachus schauinslandi. The sequence continues at coordinate 22,641,923 of NC_058409.1, read as the reverse complement.
TTGTTTTTTGTGTGTTGAGTTGTATCATTTCCTTATACATTTTGGATACTACCCTTTATCAGATATGTCATTTGCAAATATCTTCTCCCATTCAGTAGGTTGTCTTTTAGTTTTGTTGGTTGTTTCCTTTGCTGTGCAGAATCTTCTTATTTTGATGTAGTCTCAATAGTTTATTTTTGCTTTGGCTTCCCTTTCCTCAGGAGACATATCTAGAAAGATGCTGTTACAGCTGATGTCAGAGAAATCATGCCTATGCTCTCTTCTAGGATTTTTATGATTTCAGTTCTAGTGGGTTTTTTTTGGTGGAGTCTTAGGGTTTTCTATATATAGTATCATGTCATCAAAAAGTGACAGTTTTACTTCTTCCTTACCAATTTGGATGTAAGGCTCTTTATTCTTAGGCCCTATATATATTGGGTCTTGTGATCTAGGCTAGCATAGCTCTCAGGTAGAGCCACTCTACCAAAAAGAAAAATAAAATTAGCAAATTTGGAATTTTAGCCTTTAGTCAAGCACTCCATCTTGTGTTCTTTCCTTCAATTGTGTGCCCAACATTCACTCTCTCTTCTCCCAAAAAAGGATCTTAAAAACTGGATAATACATTAAGATACTGAAATCTCAGGATGAATTTCATTCCATGGTTAATTTCCAGTTGAATTTTAATTATTACCTTTCAATTTTTTCCCAATATAGGTCAGCAGTAACCCTTCCACAACCAAGATTTCCTGAATCAAAGTAAGCAAGAAGAATGTCAGAAAAAAGGGAGAGACATCAATTTTATGCGGTATACATAATTAATATACCATTCACCCAAAACAAAATTATACATTTTTATGATGTTTCACTTTTCTCTTCCAAAAAACAGGATAATAATTCAAACCTCTTTCATAAATTTTTTTTAAAGATTTTTAAAATTTATTTGACACAGAGAGACAGCGAGAGAGGGAACATAAGTAGGGGAAGTAGGAGAGGGAGAAGCAGGCTCTCCACCGAGCAGGGAGCCCGATGCGGGGCTTGATCCCAGGACCCCGGGATCATGACCTGAGCCGAAGGCAGACGCTTAATGACTGAGCCACCCAGGTGCCCCTTTCATAAAATTTTATAATAAATGACCAATATGTTAGAAAATGTAGGAATCACAGAAACGTTTGTCAGTTTCCTTTTCTTACCCCTCCCTGATAATGGTTTCTTTCTTTTTATTGCCTTTCCTCTCTCTAGCTCAAGATCTGCTATCCACTCTTAAATTATCTTTAATAATTGAAATGTCAAATGAAACTTTTGCATCTAAATTGCAGATAGCTCTTCTAAGCAAAGAAAAACAAGAGAAATAAACAGAATTCATGAATAATACACCCACATTATTCCAACATCTTCCAGAGTTCTTTTAAATATAATTCATTAACTCAATGCCAAGCACCTTTTTGTTCTTTTCTGCTTTATATAGCTACTCTGTCAAATCTCAGCATTCTTGTGTTTGACTTATTAAAAAAGAAAAATGAAAGGAAACCACCGTGTAGAAAAATTAACAGGTGCATAAAAGGAAATGTTAACATCAGATTGAGAGGAGAGATTATTCATAAAGACACACACTCACAACATACAATACAGAGTTCTGCCAAATTTCTAGTTATTTCATCACTGCCTGTTTATTAAAGACGAATAGTAAAAATTCATGATGTGTATGGAAAATCCTAAGGTTAGAATGTATAGTTTTATTTCTGACTCTTGACTTTAGTAATGTAGAAATGAGGTGTTCATTTTACTCAGAATCTACAAGTTCAGAATCTCCAAGTGTGTTAGGAGGACTTCTGAAGCAGAGGTAAGGACAGTAATGAAAAAAACTCTTTTTATTGTGTGTACATGTGGTCTAAATTTTATGAAGAGTACAGGCAATACATTCTAGTGATTAACAGCACAAGCTCTGAGATCAGACAGTTTGCATTGAATTCCAGTTGTCTCATCTCCCAGCTGTGTCACATTGAGCAAATAATTTAACATCTGTATGGCCAAGTTTTTTAATCTGTAAAATGGATACGCTAATAAGCCCTAGTTCATACAGTATTGTATCGGTAGGCATTTAGTTTTGTTTCATAGTTTCATTAATTATTTTCTGGAAGAAGAATCCTTGAATATAGAATAATTATTTAAATATATCAAGTATAACAGGGCAGATGTTTTGAGTTCTTAACAATGAAAGTATTTCTAATGCTGTCATTATCGCAAGCCTCACAAAATGGTTCCCCCTCAGCAATCTGATGACTTCCCCTCAAATTTTATAGAGAAAACAGAAGCTATCAGAAAGAAATTCATCATCTTCTCACCGCTGAATTAAAAAAACCTTTCTGCATTAACACCCATTCCTCATCTTCCATCTCGTCTCAATAAGAGATATGACCACACATCTGTCCACAGAAAGACCCTTCACCTTGGCTCTAGATCAAATTCCCCCTCACCTTTTCAAGGTCTATACAATGTCAATAATTCCAATACTCTCCTGTATAATTAATCACTTCCCCTCTATGTATCATTTCTGGTGGAATACAAACATGCTCTAGTATCATGTTAAAATTAAACAAAAGGCTTGATGCTACATCTCACTACCTATTTACAGAAGAGTCAATATTCACAAGTAAACCTCTTAAAAATGTCACTTTTCTCTTTGCTTCCTCACTTTCATCTAACTTGCTAATTTGAGCCACTGCAATATTGGCTCCTTACCCAACAATGTACTGAAGGTGCTTTTGTCAGGGTCATTAGTGAGTTTCATGTTGCCAAATCCAATGGGAACTCTATTCATTCTACTCTGACATTCAGACTCATTCCATATGGTTGACTCCTCTCTCCTTAAAACTATCACGTCTTGCCTTCAGAGACATTGTGTTCTCTTACTTCAGCCTCCTTTCTCTTTCTCTAATACCTGACCTCTAAACATTGGAGTGTCTCAGAGCTTGCCTTCTACTCTTTATCTATACAAACTCCAAGATCAGTTTACCCATTCTCAGGGCTCTAATTACCATATTTAGGCTAACCTATCCCAAATTCATATTAAACCCCAACCTCTTCCCTACGCTCCAGACTCATATCCAAGAGCATATGTGAAATCCCCACCTGGATATCTCAAAGATTTCTCAGTGTTAATATGTTTAAGATGGAACCTTTAATACAGTTTCCCATAGCAGTCTGGCCATCCAGACTTCATCACACGAGTAGCACCATTGTCTTCATAGTATCTCAAACCAAGAACATATAATGACTGTCATTAATAACTCCATTTTCTCTGGCTTCTAAATTCTATGTATCAACAAGCTTTGTTGGTTCTGTATCTTAAGCATTTTTGTAATTCATATCAACAAAAATTATGTCAATTTTTCACCATGTCAATTCAACCTTTTCAAAGGTGTTTTGGTTTTTCAGTTGAAGATGATGAAGTAAAGTCTCTTTTTATTGTACTCTCAACTCCATGAAACCAACTAAAAACATCCAAAAGAATGCAAAGAGAAAAATCTTAATTTTCAATTAAATTACAAAATGTGAGGTATGTTTGCCATAGTGGGAAATCTAGACCAAAACAAGGGAGGACATTAGGAATAGGCAGGGATAGGCTTAAGTTGTGAACAAGAAACACTTGCCTAAAAGCTAGTAATTCTATCCTAAATGAGCAACAAGATTTGGAAGGACAAGAGGACTAACAAAGGTAACAGAGACTGTAAACTTGACAGGGACACAGGGGAAGTAAAATAGAATGGATGACCATGCTGATGTGTTATTTTTTGGTCTATAACCTAGACTGTTCATGGATGGATAAAATGGAGTAAAGGCAAGAGCACACAGTTATTGAACATCACCTGATCTCAGCAGCAGAGCTGTGACATAAAGCACTTGATATGTATAAAAATTGCTAGGACATTGAAAGCTGAGATCAGAAGTGCCCAAGGCAAAGGGAATCACAGGTTTTCTAAGATGGTTTTTAAAATGAGAAATCTAAACCTGCAGTGTTCCTACTCACATCAACTCCACCTCTACTCAGTTTCCCCAACTATATTCTTTGAATAATTTGATCCATTAAAAGCAGAAGAACAAGAAATTTTAAAGTATGTATATATACTCCAAGAAAAGCAGAGAGGGAAAATAAAAAGCAGATAGGCAAAGAAAAAACATTGCAAGAGCAAATGCCCAACAGATTAGGAGCTCAGACAAATAAATCTCCATGGCCTCAAATAAATTCAGGTACATTACCTGTCCATAAAAGAAAAGCTCACAAGAAAGGCAAATAAATTGCTAAGACAGCAGAAGATAAAAGGAGCCATTTGAGCACTGGAATAACATGAAAAAAAAAGTGAAAAAAATCTATATTAAAAACAATTAAAAATAGGATAAAGATGACTTAAAATCACATTCAGGTACATGTTGAGAGGATAGATGAAATTATAAATAAAGATTAATGGAAAATAATAAATATATAGAAATGATTATGAAGAAAACGGTAGACTGAAGGCTGAAGATCTATCACATATATACTTAGTGCTTGTGAAACAGAATTTTACTTATTTACCTATTTATTTAGAGAGCATGAGCAGGAAAGGAGGGGCAGAGGGAGAGGGAGAGAGACAATCCCAAGCAGTCTCCATGCTCAGCAGGGCACAGCCCCATGCGGGGCTTGATCTCATGAACCTGAGATCATGACCTGAGCCAAAATCAAGAGTCAGAGACGCTTAACTGACTGAGCCACCCAGGTGCCCCTAGTGTAGCAGAATTTATAAAGAATGGAACTGAAAACCATGCAAAGACCAAGTGAATATTTTTAAATTTCAAATTATAGAAAAGTTTTAACCTGCATATTTGAAGAACATTCTACTTCCCAGATGTCTTAGGAAAATTTGTTTAAAGAACGAAAGACACTAAGATAGAACATGTTAGAATTTACCTGAAGAAAGAAGTATATGGTCATCCAAATAGAAAAGGGAGCGATGTATACAGGGAAAAGTCAGGTTGCTTCAGTCTTCTCTGTAGCTACTCCTCATGCCAGGAGTCAGGGAAGACGTATCTACAAGATTATAAGAAAACAGTATCACCCAATCATTTAAAACAGCCGAATTATCCTTCAAGCATAACAGCAACTGACATACGTTACCAAACATACAAGAACTTAGCATACAAAAAATCCTCAGGAGAATATAGAAATACTTAAAAAAAAAATCCAAATAAATACTAAATCAAAATACTGGAATAAGGAATGCATGAAAACAAGACTGATACCAGATTTCTCACTGACAATGCCAAATCCAAGAAGACAAAGAAATAATAGCTCAAAAGTCCTGAGAACCATTAACTCTGAACCTCTGCACAAATAAACTATCATGTTTGTGAAGGCAAAATTTCAACAATTTAAGACAACTAAAGAATTCTGTTTACTACCCACAGACTTCCTCTGAAAGGGCTACCTTACAATGTATTTCAGCAAAACAGAAAAAGAAAAAAAGAATTCATAAGGAAAAAGTGGGATACAAATAACAATGTTGAACAAATAAAGCAGTGAAACATATAATTAATTCTCTTATTTATTCTAAGGGAAAGATAACTGACAATGATTAATTCTAGATGGTGTTAGTAAAATACAAGTAGAAATATGTGTACCAGTCAGCTTTTACTAGGTAATATTGTGTTACAAACAGCCTGAAACATACTAGCACTTCACAAAAACAAGGTTTTTTTTTTTTCCTACTCAGTTTCATGTGGTCTACAGATTGCTCTAAATTTGGACTTTCACTGAAAGATCTCCAAGATACGATGTTAAATGGCCGAAAAGCAAAATATAGAAAAATATGCATATTATGATGAAGTGTGTATAACAGTGCTGTACTCAAAATATAGTCTGTTGACTAGCCTTATTAGTTCATCATGAGGTTAGTACAAAGAAGTGACTGGGAGATGGGAAGGGGCAGTTTAACAATCTGTCAGGGGGTTTCAAGTCTGAAATGGAAAATCCACATTAAGCAACCCTGCACAGAGTCCCTTTTAAAAAGTCTGGGCAATTAAAAGAAGTTAATCCTGTTTGAGAGAGGAGGGCATAGACGCTGTGCATTCTCCAACTGAGGAGGTGCAAGGCTTTAGCCCAGAGTGTGGCAACCCTATTAACTGGGAGGTAGAAAGATGAAGGCTGCAACTTGGTCTTGGTTCGAAAATTCGACTTTCCTGGGTGAAATCTGAAATGGTCGCTGCATAAAGAGGGCAAAGAGAGCCTGAAGAAAGAGTCAGACCACTACAGTTTGTAGGTGGCAGTTTTAACAAGCAAGGGAATGGGGACGCCTGGGTGGTTCAGTAGGTTGTTTCCGACTCTTGATTTTGGCTCAGGTCATGATCTCAGGGTCGTGAGATTGAGGAGTTGGGCTCTGTGCTCAGTGGGGAGTCTGCTTGAGATTTTCTCTCCCTCTACCCCCTCCCTGCTTGAGCACTCTCTCTTTCTCTTTCTCTCTCTCTCAAATAAATAAGTAAATCTTAAAAAAAAAAAAAAGGCAAGGAAACTTATATAAAAGTCTTGTCTTGGGTGGACACAAGAGGAGGAGCTCTCCATACCCACCTGCCAGAATCTTAAAAGTTTATATGGAGGCCTTCACTGGGTTCTGTCATGTATGTCTCAGTAACACATTGCTCTCTCTCAAGGCTACCTCTTTGAAATGGGTCCTGTTGTGGGGATGGTGGACAGAATGTACCTTCCAAGGACAGGAGAGGGGATGAGGAGCCTTTGATTGCCTGGATCTACCATGGTCAATCAGTAGTTATGTCCTCTCCGTGACCTCCTCCTACAACACTTGGGTCCCTCTGGCTCACAGAAGGCCCGAGCTGGCAGGAACTCTGAAGGGGACTACTCCTGCTCCAGGAGTGACTGTGTGGGCTGCAGACTAGGAACCTTGGTCTTGGGTACTCCCATGATACTCCCATGGCTGAGGCTGAGAACATGGCCTCTCTGCAGCTTCAGCTGTGTCAGGGGATTACATAACACCAAGAGGCCCAGTGTCATGGCCCACAGAAACAGAAGACCATGCCCCCTAGCCCTTTCTTTTTTAACTGAGTGAACTTTGGAATTTATTACAATATAATAGAGGAGTGATGCCTCAAATTTCACTGATGTCAGAGATATAGCCAACCTTGGCACACAGATGTTAAATCAAGATTTAATTTCATTTAGACAAATATAAAATGTGCCTTATCTTACACTGCCAGTGTCGTGGAAAGACTGGCTCGCTTTCTTGTTAGGCATGATACTTAGCGAATTAAATTATTTAACACTCAAGCCCTATGAGATAATCATTACCATTAATCCTATTTTATAGATGAATAAACTGATGCTTAGAGAGATCTGTCCAAAAATTTGCAGCTAGATTTTGGCAGAGGTAGCACAATACAATTCAACAACTATCCTATCAATTTTGGGGAATTGGGATGGTAGAATAGGGAAAAAATGGGCTTTGAGATCAGAAAGATCTCAAAGATCTCAAAGATCAGAAAATGGCTTCCAGAGATTAAATTCTGCTTCTACTAGTACTATCTACTACTATACCTAAAACATCAATTTCCATTCTCCTTTCCATTCCTCCCCTCTTTGCTAGAAAGAGAAGAGCAGTAAAAACTCACATATATTTGGAAGTCACAGTCAAACTTCACACGTATTTTTGTCATAACAAATACTACGAATGGGATTTGGAAATGAGAGGAAAATGTCTTAAATATCAGCTTCAGATTGCTCACTTAGGAAAATCAAGGTTTACCTTACCTTTTATAAGGGGGCAATTCTCAGGATGTCTTGAATGTCAAGTTAAGAGCACTTGTCAAAGTTTCTGGCTTATTGGAAGCATGTATTTAGTGGCCGCAGGAAATTTGCTCATGCTTGAGAACCATAAAGACCAATGGAAGAAACATGGGCTCTGGAGTTCAACAGAACAGAGCTGTGATCCTAGTCTTTCCCCTTACTAGCTATAGAACTGTGCAAAAATTCTTCACTGCCAGGGGCTTCATTTGCTTCATCATATCTTCACAGAATGATTTGAGAATAAAGTCAGATAAAACATGTAAAGCACCCTGTAGAATACTCAATACAGTGTAAAAATTCGGTAGCTCAATAAGTGGTTATTATTTTTATTTTCGTTTGCTTTTCTCATCTGTTAAATCTAGATGAGGCTTCCGTAAACTCAAAGGGAGAGCTGAGATATACTTTTTCCCCCCAAAGATTTATTTATTTATTTGAGAAAGAGAGCGCGGGGGTAGGTGGTAGAGGCAGAGGGTGAGGGAGAGAGAGAATCTCAAGCAGACTCTCTGCTAAATGTGGAGCCTGATGCCGGGCTCAATCCCACAACCCTGAGATCATGACCTGGGCTGAAATCAAGAGTTGATGCTTTAAGTGAACCATGCAGGCACCCCAGGGAGAGGTGAGATATATTTTTAAAGGTCTATAGGTGCTGCAGAGAAAGATTTCTTGATTAATATGGCAGTTTTCTCACTACTGTTTTTTTTCTAAAGATCTTATTTATTTTGAGAGAGCGAGGGGGAGAAGCAGAGTCTGCACTGAGCAGGGAGCCCGATGCAGGGCTTGATCCCAGGACCCCGAGATCATGACCTGAGCTGAAGGCAGATGTTTAACTGACTGAGCCACCCAGGCGCCCCACTTTGTGTGCTTCAGTTCAATAACTATTTCTTGGACATTCACAGGTCCTGTGCTAGGCTGTAAGAATTTAAAATAGCTAGAAGTCAACCTTGCTTTCAAAGAGAGGACTCCTGAGTAGAAAGGAACTTGGTCTGATCATAAATTCCTTAAATACACACAGGGTCTTCCTCACCTTTTAACTCCTATGGCACCTAAGCACACTGTCTGCCCTGAGCTTAGGAATGCTCTGAATTTAATTGAGTTTCTGCCAGAGTCCCATTTCCCCATAGCTTATGTCCAGATTTCTCCCACAATATCCCATAGTCCTTTATCTGTGGCATACAAAGATATCTGGAATAGTTCCAGAGATGTTTTTTCTTATTTTCCTCAATTAAGCTAATGTCATTTTTCTAGATTTAAATGTGCCATCTATGTCCCTACAAAACCCATCATCCATTAAATCCTTTCATATTCCAGAGAATTCATCTCTGTATAGAAAAAATAATAAAAATTAAAAAGGAAAGGTTAAAAGCAGGAGAAGGTGAAGGAAGAAGAGAATTACAATAATGAGATACAGAAAACAAGTTCTTGTAAGAATTATCAGTGAAGACATAATTATTATGCATTAACAGCTGATAGCTAGCATTAGGGCACAGAAACTGTCTGTATTCTCTAAGTACTTCAGACAATGTGGTATTCATTTATAAATTCTTGACAGCTCTTTAGATAAAGCGTGTATAATAAATTTCCAGCAATCCATTATCTGCCTGAATGTGCTTTAACTTAAAGTTAGAATATATTTGAAATAACTTCCCCAAGTCTTAAACATACTTCCTTTCAAATAAATGACCTACATTTAAAGGATCATTAAAAGAATTAAAATGAGTCAGAAAGTTCCTGTTTTCCTTCTTTGGTTCTCCTCTGTTCTATCTATAGGTCTCTGAACAGTGTTTCTGGCTTGATCAATTGAATCTGTTTAATTGTTTTGAAAAACACATTCAGCCCTCAGGAAGGAACGTCTACCATCATCTGGCCCAAGCTGAGGCTGTGTGAATGTGCTGAGAAATTCTGGTGAGGAAGTGGTGCAGCCCTGGACTAATAATTAATTGAAAGGTACAAAATGAAAGCACCCCAGTAGACAATACAAAGAGACAGATTATCATATACACTCAAAGTTGAACTCTCAAGGTTTTTCAAAGAATCTATAAACAACTGAAATTGGTTTTCTGTTTTTTTATGAGATGACCCCAGGCAGCCTGCTCAAGAGCAGGTTGTTCAGAGTAGCCTCTTTACTAGCTGCCAGGGAATCAGTTTTATCCCCATCCTGAGGGATCCTACAAAATGCTAAAACAAACCTCACTGGTCCTAGACTACCTGTAGGTTTTTTTTCCCCCTCTATTCATTTTCTTATAAATCCTGCTTTTTTGATGATAGTACACTTCTTTACCTATGAATAAGCTATTAATCTGTTTGCAGCTAACTAAAATACCTGAATTGTTCTTCAAAACTCCCAACACAAGTAAGCAGCTCCATTATAAGGGAACGGGCTTTCTCAAGAGCCATAAAATAGTAATTAAGTATCAAGTACTGACAAAAAAGATTAGGCTATTGAAAACTATGAAGCAAGTTAATTAGGACTCATCATTTCACATTTACATCTCACTTTCTGGTTTTACTTGGTTGAAAGTAAACTCCACTAAAAAACAAAATGAAAAATAGTAGCAAGATAGTAGGATAGGGTCACCTTAAGTGCAATATGCACCGGGGAATCTTCAACTAAGCATTTTTTTATTTACTTATTTATTTATTTATTCATTCATTCCATTTTTTAAGATTTTATTTATTTATTTGACAGAGAAAGAGAGAGAGAGCATGAGCAGGGGGAGGAGCAGAAGGAAAGGGAGAAGCAGATTCCTGGCTGAGCAGACAGCCAGACGTGGGGCTCGATCCCAGGACCCTGGGATCATGACCTGAGCCAAAGGCAGACACTTAACCAACTGAGCCACCCAGGCGCCCCAACTAAGCATTTAAACTCACAGGACTATCATAGGCCTGTTGGCCTTAGTCAGCTCGGGAAGAGAGAGGATGAGAGAGAAGAGCTGCACCAGGCTGCTTCTTTGGAAGTAGTCTTTGCAGCAGTCCACACAAACAACCAGTAGCTGTCCTCTTTTCTCTCTCACGTCATCCCTGTAAAAGAAAAATTGCACTGGTCACTTGTTAAAAATAATAGCATGGAAGACTTTATTCAAGACTATTGCAATAAGGAAGAGAGAATGAACTCAACTCTCCTGAAATAAAAGATGGGAAGATTCAAAACAATTTTTTTTTTTTTATTTGAGTGTAGTTGATAGACAAGGTTACACGGGTTTCAGGTGTACAACATAGTGATTCAACAAGTTTATACACTGTGCTATGCCACAACTCTACCTACCTTCTGGTGCCACACCAGGCTATTACAATAGCATTGACTATACTGCTTATGCTGTGCCTTTTATTTCTGTGACTTATTCATTCTATCACTGGAAGCCTGTATCTCCCATTCTCCTTTACCCATTTTGTCCATCCCAACCCCCTCCCCTCTGGCAGCCATCATTGAATTTATAGGTCTGACTCTGCTTTTTGTTTGTTTATTCATTCATTTTTGTATATATGAATGAAATCATATGGTATTTGTCTTTCTCTGTCTGACTTATTTCACTTAGAGTAATACTGTCTGGGTCCATCCATGTGGTCACAAATGGCAGGACATCATCTTTTTAATGGCTGTGTAATATTTCATTGCATATATATTCCACATCTTCTTTATCCATTTGCCTACTGATGGACACTTAGGTTGCTTCCATATCTTGGCTACTGTAAATAATGCCACAGTAAACACAGGGATGCATATATCTTTTTGAATTAGTGTTTTCATTTTCTTTGGGTAAATACCTAGTAGTGGAATTATTGGATCATTTGGTATTTCTATTTTTAATTTTTTTGAGGAAGCTCTATACTGTTTTTCATAGTGGCTATACCAATTTACATTCCCAGCAACAGCATACAAGAGTTCCCTTTAACCGCTGGGGTGAGCTTAAGCAGGGAGGTTAGTCAATATGATTAGGCCACATTATTTGTTCTCTGTTTGCTAACTATCCCTTATAGCCCACTGAAGTTAGACTCCTACCCTTGAAATGAGGCTGGGGTCAGGCGTCCTATCTTTCTTGATGATTACATTTCAAAGGGAAGCTCCCAGGTCCTGGAGAAAGATGGTCCTAGGTTATAGAAGATTTACATCTCAGAGGTAGAGGAAGAATTTACAATTCCAAGTTCTCTAAAGTTAATGCTCTAAAAATAGGGAGGTCAGGGGCCCATAGTCAGAAAGAAATCTGACCAAAGTTCATTCAGCTGAGAGGAGTGTTAAAGCCATCTTGGTCACCCTGGGTGACAGTTCAAGTACAATGGAATGAATTACACTGGCTTAAAATCTCCTGACCCACAGGATCCTGGATTTCTACAAACAATCCCATAGGTCCCCAACAAAGAACATATCCAACTATAAGAGTCACCATATTCAGGGAGGTCCACAGTTGTGGCTCCCTATCAGATCTCTAACTTTTTCAGTCCAGATATAATTTACCAATGATTCCTAATAACACAATTGATATTTTATCTTTATTGGGAGGAAAAATTCAGAAACTTAACTGGGAGTCAAAATCTTATGTAGAAGAATGGACTTCTGTTATCCTTCACTCTTGGTAGGTATCATAAAAATGCTGTATTTTACTTATTTGCTTTTTCTCTAAACACCCTTTCTAATCTTCAAATAACATGAACATTCATGAGAACACACACAATTATGCACACACATCTACACATCTGATCTGTCATCATGTTCTCCACCATTCAAAACTGGCTAAAATTCCTTCTTAGTGAAAGCTCTCTTGAGTTTCACTCTTTTGTAATTTTATAAGTTAAATTAGTGTGTGACACATGCTGTTGGTTACGAATATATCCTTAGCTCTCTCAGTGTTCTAATTTTCTATTTCATATTTTTTATTTCTAATTCATTTATTCTACCTCTGAAAGCAATCCTCCATAGGCACAAATATTTGTGTATTGATTAAAGACTTCATCCATTCAATCTGTGTTCATCCAGTTTATACCCACAGTGGCCAAACTCTCTTTCATGCATTATGTAATATATGTCCCTTCTGTTGTGGGAGTTGATGGTTGGAGTACCATGGATCTAATTTCTTTCTAACACAATTTGACAAAAATTATCATAAGAGATATATACTGGGATAATAAAATTGAAAATGAAAAATGAAAACAAATGTGTTAGATGTAAAGGTTAATGCAATTGCTATAACTATACCCCAGATTTAATTGTGTCTCCTAGGAGTTAGCTAAAAAAAGTAAATATAGTATCACAATGTACATTAAAAGAAGTTGAAACAAAATATTTTTTTACTGAGAAAATGAAGTTTGGTTTCTTTAATTTTTTTCTCTTAATAAATCCTAAAATAAATTTCTTACCAGGAATTTTATATAGGGAATGTTGTTGCAAAAACTGACTGTTAGCATACATTTTATAAAATACCTGCCTGAGAAGTAAAGATACAATATCATTCAGTTGTTTCTTAAAACAGTCTTGAATAAAAACTTGAGCAATATGTGAATGTACAAGTTATTAAAAGTACTTCTATAAAGAGCAAAGGCAAACTAAGCATAGAATATGACCAAGAGTAACCAAGAGGTGACGAATGGTATCTCCCTTTCAAAACCCTTTCCCAAATGGAATCCATGTCAGCCAGATGAAGAGCAGGTGACATGATGTTGCACATATGTTTTAATAATGTGATGAGTACAGTGAAGTTGCTAATTGCTGCTTGAGTGAAAATCTGTATACTTTGGAGATCAAGAGAGTAGACTGTAGGGTTCACATGGTTTTGCTGTTTAAAAAAAAATCAGGGGGATGGGGTAACCGGGTAATGGGCATTAAGGAGGGCACGTGATATGATGAGCATTGGGTGTTTTACTCAACTGATGAACACTGAACACTACATCTGAAACTAATGATGTACTATACGTTGGCTAGTGGAATTTAAATAAAACAAACAAACAAACAAACAAATGTAGTTGCTATTCTCCCACAGAACAACACCTGTATGGAGGTACAACCCAGGAGTAAGTGCATGCACGACCAAGACGTACTTTTGGGAAAAGCCTTGGCCCTCATTCAGCACTTGATCCACCAAGTGTTCAAATGAGTTCCTAGACATCAGCCTCATAGATTTTGGGAGATGCTTGAACCAAGAAATGTTTTAATGTGGGGTATCAACAGTCACAACCCTATAGATGGGGGCAAATGTCAATTGTTCCCCATTGGTATATATTTCTGATCTCCATGATTTCAGGTCATGCACGCCAGAATTAATTAGCTACAAATATACTTAATTCTCTGATCAGAAAACTAGTTTCCTTGCAAAGTAGAGCTACTCATCACTGGTTTTGCATATTTTGAAGAAAATGTGCAAAAGGAAATGTTTGTTTAATTCATATTGTGGGATTCTTTGCAGCAGTCAGTGGGTGGCAAGGCTAGTTCTCTCTTGACTTTACTCCTGGCTCATGATGGTAAACAATAATGTCAGTACACAGCAGCGAATGTTCTATCTTCTTTATGGACTGAGGGCATAAGTCCAGTTCATTTAAAAGGAGTATCAAACAATAAACTTATAAAATAAAATTAATGGGTGAAAGTAGTGCTGAAGGTCATTCGTCCTTGCCCTAGTTCTTGTGGTATTATAAAAATATATATTTTACAACATGCAACAATATTCAAGGCCACAAATCTGGTCCTTTTTATAGTTAGTACTACCAGCAGAGCTGAACTGAGTGAAAAAAATTAACCTCCTCCTTATATAAGCTACTCATTTGGTATACAAAGAAGTCATTTTGTATCAAAACACAGATCACAATCACTCAGAAGAAAAGCTGATTTTGTCTGGTAAACTGTGGAAAATAAATCAAGGAATAATGTGAGGAAAAAAAGACCTAGATTAGTCACAGCTGATCTCCCTCTACAGTGAATTTAATTTACTCAGCAGTGTTAATTCTCAGTAACCCTTTGTAAAGAGCTACTTTCATCAAAAGCAGTTCTACATTTTATTAACTTAGTTAACTAACTTAAAGAGGATAATAAAAATTATCTCTTAGATAAAATTGAGGAAAAACACATACAGGATTTAAGTGGCTTGCCCATATAAAAGAGGGGGCATTTTCACTTTCAATTTTGTGGAGCTTCCATCAGTCAGTGAAGTTGTTGTATCTGTTTGATATGTTGATATTCTGATTTCTAATTTTTTGAAAGCCCCCTCTTATGCAGTAGTCATTCTGCATTAAGTCAGCCTTCTGCAAGAATTGGACCTCCCACTATGCTCTAAAGACAGGATCGTGGTTCATTCCTTTCCCCATGATTCTTTTCATCGTGACTAACCAACAGGAGAGAGATGGTTCCAAAAAGCATTTGGTAGCTTTTTTGTTTGTTAGTTCCACAATTATTTGCTGGGTGCCAGCCACATACCAGGCACTGTGCTATTTGCTAGGGATAAAGCAAAAAATGAGACAGATATTTGTCTTTGGCTGCATTAAGCTTATAATCTAGTAAAATAAAAGAACAAATCCCTAACCCCAAATTATCAGGATGTTGAGTGCTACTTATAGGGAAGTTCCAGGCGCTTTGGGAACAGGAAGTGCTCCTTAACAAGGCTGACATGTAGGTTGAGCTGAGATTTGAAGGATAAGCAGAAGTTATCCAATTGTTTCATTCCCTAGTCTACATTTATGTGAAGGGACCCAATCTAAGAAAAAAAAGTTAAATGTTTCCATTTGTCAATTTATGCTTCTAAGTGTCCTAACCTACGCAGATGCCTTAACATAAACAATAAAGGATTAGGGTCAGTGGTTTTACATTCAGAGGTGCAGGTCTCCTGAGGGTTCTGAGCACGTGAAATTCTTGTTTCCATTTAGTCTTAAACTTAGCTCTTTGTCTATAAAAAAGCTTCAAGTGTCACTTGTGATTATTAAGGGCTTTTGGTATCATCTCTTCCCTACAACCAATTCTTCAACAAGAAAGGTCAACACAGAAATTCACACCTTCACTTTCAAACAGCAGTTCTTTTTTTTTTTTTTAACTATTTATGTATGTATTTATTTATTTTGATGTAGTGTTCCATGATTCATGGTTTGCATATAACACCCAGTGCTCCATTCAGTATGTGCCCTCTTTAATACCTATCACCAGGCTAACCATCCCCCCACCCACCTCCCCTCTAGAACCCTCAGTTTGTCTCAGAGTCCACAGTCTCTCATGGTTCATCTCCCCCTCCAACTTCCCCCCCTTCATTTTTCCCTTCCTACTATCTTTTTTTTTTTTTAAACATATAATGTATTATTTGTTCAAACAGCAGTTCTTAACCCAGGACACAATTCAGGGAATGCATAACTTGGGTGGGGAAAAATTACATCTATATTTTAATCTTTATTTTACTTTCCTAACTTCTAACTAAAATGTAGCGTTTCCTTCATTATGAATACAAGCAACAAATCACAAAAGTATCAGCAGTAACTGTGACTTTATATAGACCAAGAGAAACAAAAATATTTTCATATTACATATATAGGATATTATGTATACTATTTTATACTTGTTAAAGATACTTCAAGTACTAATTTTTTTTCACCACTACTTAGAAATTACAAGGGCTATTAGCCTTGGCACTAGATCATATCTCATTATGATCCTTCTACGTACAGCTACTCATAATGCACAGCTGGACAACTGCATGGCATCTAGTGGTGGTTCTATCACCAAGTGGTGGCAAGTTCTTCTAATGGTGACAGAAGCATCTATGCTGATATCTACAACTGTTCATTCATCAATACATACGTGGAGATAAGCCATCTTCACTGTTTAAGTTGTGCAAGACTGGATGGTTCAAATGAGATTTCTTAACTTCCTGTAAAGACACACTCCTGTTTGTAATGTGACATGGGAGAGTGTAAATAGCTTTCACTCTGATATATCTTCTTTTTTTTTTTAAAGATTTTATTTATTTATTAGAGAGAGAGCACATGAGAGGGGAGAGGGTCAGAGGGAGAAGCAGACCCCCCGCTGAGCAGGGAGCCCGATGCGGGACTCGATCCAGGGACTCCAGGATCATGACCTGAGCCGAAGGCAGTCGCTTAACCAACTGAGCCACCCAGGCGCCCTCTGATATATCTTTTAAAAATGAATTTTAACTTTAACTTGCCTACTTTCTAAATGTACTGCCTTGCTATTTAATGTGTTAATAAAAATTCGTAATTAATATTTTGATAACTGTAACACAGTAGGTTTCCTTTGTAATCTTAGGTATATTAGTTTATAGGTCATACCAAACTAGCTGAGAAAAATAAAGGTTAAGAATCCCTGCTGAAGGGAAAAATGAAGGGGGGAAGTTGGAGGGGGAGACAAACCATGAGAGACTATGGACTCTGAGAAACAAACTTTTTTTTTTTTTTTGGTCACAAACTATGTATTAATCTTTAATTCATCATTATAATCTACATACATGGTTAACAATATGTAGTAATGACACATCATCTTGTGTTGTTTTTCAGTTAATATTCAACATTACTTTCTAGTTGAACCCAATCATAATTATTGCTGTATGAAAAATAGGACCTAACCAATATAATGGATTTTTTAGCAACAATTTTGCTTCATATGCAGTTCTACATACTAGTCCATTAAGAAAGAAAATAATAGTCATAAAATTCTGCATTCAGAATTCCCAGATGATGTCACAATCCTACATATGTTTCTTACATTTTTATAACAGGCCATCAGGCAAAAATATAAATTAATGTCTAAACTGTGTGGTTAGACATTCTCGATGTTTTTCCTAGTCAGGGATTTCTAATGCAAACTCTAACCTTTCATCTGATTTTAGCAATGGCATATATACAATGTGAGAAATTGCATGTTGACTAAGGAATTAAAAATCACTGAAGACTTCCATTCATTCACTATTCTACAGAGTGTGAAACTTCACATGCCTACAATAGTTTTTCTACTAGTAAATGTTTTTTCCATGCATATTACAATGAATAAGTTCCCCAGCATCAATTTTTGTTACTCTCCTAGGGTGACCTCCTTTTGTAAGATTCTCCTGTGTAATTTCCCTTCCAGGGAGATTAGATTATCATTCATACTGAATTTTCTTGTGCACCCTACAACCGGAGATCAGCTAATGTCTCTTCCTCCTTGATGATAAATATAGAGTTCCTCCAAATGGAGTTCACTCATGTTGTGTAAACATGAGGGGAGGGGGCTGCGGGGAAGGGTTAGCCTGGTGATGGGTATTAAAGAGGGCATGTACTGCATGGAGCACTGGGTGTTACACGCAAACAATGAATCAAGGAACATTACATCAAAAACTAATGATGTAATGTATGGTGACTAACATAACATAATAAAAAAAACCAACCAAACAACAACAACAAAAAAGTCATGTAAATGCAAAAAAAAAAAAAAAAGAAAAGAAATGGTAATGTTATGTTTCTAAAAAAAAAAAAAAGAATCCCTGCTTTACTTTTGCGCAGCAAAGGAAACAATCAACAAAACCAAAAGACAACCAGCAGAATGGGAGAAGATATTTGCAAATGACATATCAGATAAAGGGCTAGTATCCAAAATCTATAAAGAACTTATCAAACTCAACACCCAAAGAACAAATAATCCAATCAAGAAATAGGCAGAAGACATGAACAGACATTTCTGCAAAGAAGACATCCAAATGGCCAACAGACACATGAAAAAGTGCTCAACATCACTTGGCATCAGGGAAATCCAAACCAAACCTCAATGAGATACCACCTCACACCAGTCAGAATGGCTAAAATTAACGAATCAGGAAATGACAGATGTTGGGGAGGATTCGGAGAAAGGGGAACCCTCCTACACTGTTGGTGGGAATGCAAGCTTGGGCAGCCACTCTGGAAAACAGTATGGAGGTTCCTCAAAAAGTTGAAAATAGAGCTACCATACAACCCAGCAATTGCACTACTGGGTATTTACCCCAAAGACACAAATGTAGTGATCTGAAGGGGTACGTGCACCCCAAAGTTTATAGCAGCAATGTCCACAATAGCCAAACTATGGAAAGAGCCAAGATGTCCATTGACAGATGAATGGATAAAGAAGATGTGGTATATATATACAATGGAATATTATGCAGCCATCAAAACCCCGAAATCTTGCCATTTGCAATGACGTGGCTGGAACTAGAGGGCATTATGCTAAGCGAAATAAGTCAATCAGAGAAAGACATGTATCATATGATCTCACTGATATGAGGAATTCTTAATCTCAGGAAACAAATTGAGGGTTGCTGGAGGGGTGGGAGGTGGGAGGGATAGGGTGGCTGGGTGATGGACATTGGGGAGGGTATGTGCTATGGTGAGCGCTGTAAATTGTGTAAGACTGATGAATCACAGACCTGTACCTCTGAAATGAATAATACATTGTATGTTAAAAAAAAAAAAAGAAGATAGTAGGAACAGAAAAATTAAGGGGGGGGAATCGGAGGGGGAGACGAACCATGAGAGACTATGGACTCTGAGAAACAAACTGAGGGTTTTAGAGCGGAAGATGGGGGGGGATGGGTTAGCCCGATGATGGGTATTAAGGAGGGCACGTATTGAATGGAGCACTGGATGTTATACGCAAACAGTGAATCATGGAACACTATATCAAAAATGAATGACGTAATGTATAGCAACTAACAAACATAATAAAATAAAATTGAAAAAAAAAAAAAGAATCCCTGCTTTAGAGTAATGCTCACCTAGTAACACTGCAATTACAGTGCCGAAAGGAGTCCTTCCAGAGCTTCTGGAAGGAGAGCAATAGACTTATACTGGTAAACTTGTATGCTCCTGTAAAGAATATTTACCATATCTACCCAAAGTGACCTCTTCTAACCTTTACACAGACATATTTCTGGTATACAGATATACTATCATCAGCTTGGATTTTTAAAAACACTTTTATTGAAGTATAGCACATATGCAAAAATGTGTACAAATAATAAAATATAAATTATCACCAAATGAACATGCCATAAACTACCATCCAGGTCAAGAAAGGGAACATTCTTGTACTTCAGAATTCCTCTTCATGCCTCTTCCCAATCACTCCTCCTCCTCCAAGGTTACCACTCTCTTGACTTCTGATATGGTAGGTTAGTTTTGCCTGTTAGTGAACTTTATATAAATAAAAATAGCTATAAGATTCAGCCATGTTTATGTGTATAGCTACAGTCCATTCATTTTCTTTGCAGCATAACATTCTACTGCATGAATAAGCCACGTTTCATTTATCCATTCTACGGTGGATGTACAATTGTACTGTTTCCAATTTGGGGCCAGTAGAAAAATGCTCCTATGAACATTATCATTCATGTCTTCTGGCACACATGGAAACAGCTAATTAAATGGTATGAAAATGCTGAATTTTAGTAGATGAATCAGTTTTCTCAAGTTGTTGTACAAAGTTATATAACTATCAGCAATGTACAAAAGTTATAGTGGTTCCATATCCTATCATTCTTTGACAATAGTATTATTAATCCTGTTATTTTTAGTTCTTATGAGGTGTATCTCATTGCTATCTTAAGAATATTTTGTACATAAGTTCTATGACAGAAATTAACATACCAATTTTCTGAAAAACATGTTTCCATTTCAAACAACCATCACAGACAAGTTTTTCATTAAATATATGCATGATGACATAAAAATTAATACCATTTTCTCTTCTATTTTGTATAATTGGAGAAAGGGAAAGTAAATTAGTGGGTTTCTGTTACTTTCAGTAAGGACTTAATGATAATCCAGACCCACATGATGCCCGATCCCCAGGATCTCACAGTCAGAAGGAGGAAGTAGACGAATGCACAGGTGTTGATAAAGCAGTGTGACAAGAGTTTAAAACACGTAAAATGGCACTGATCCTGTTTTAGGGGGTCTGGGAACTGAGCTCTGAGCTTAGACATAAATGGTAAGTAAGTTCTGGGCAGGTGATCAAGAGGGGATTATGGAATTAGAGACGAAGGAAACTGCTAATAAAAGGGGCCGCCACCACCACCACAAACTCCCTGAATATCTGAAAAGCATCTAAGGTCAAAAGTTCTAGAGAACTGGCAAGGGGGACACTGTGGGCAGCACAGCAGGTGGGACTCTATGAGACTTCAATGCATGTGTGCATGGACACACCGCCTTTCCATTGTTTCTGCACCCGCATCATGCTGGTATTCCTGGGTCCCCTGGTGCCACAGCCTAGCATGGATAAATAGCTCAGAGGGTGACAGACCTGTAGAGATGCTGGAGTAGGCAATGAAGTAGAATGAAGCAGATACTTCCCTCATCTGCCAAAACCAATCTGAATGAAGACATTTCAGGGGACTCCAGGGTGGTTTTCTGAAAATTCCAAGGAAAGCTTTTTCTTTTCCTTCTCCACCCAAATGACTTTTATTTTAGCATGTATAACTTGAAAATTAGATACAACTTCAGGAAAAGAGGAAGAATGTCTAAATTGAGATATACTTTCTGTCACCCAGTGGACTGGAAGTTTAAATTAGATGCTAAGTGGTTATGAGCAGTGGTTATTACTTTTTTTAAAGTTTTATTTATTTAAGTAATCTTTACAAACCGTGTGGGGCTCAAACTCACAATACTGAGATCAAGAGTAGCATGCTCTTCAGACTGAGCCTGCCAGGCGCCCCAAAGAGTTACTTTTATTGCACAGTAAGGGGAGTAAGGTTTGCATCTTCCACAGTTTGAGTGATTTCTCTCCAAACTGCTTGGCAATGCATTTGTACAGTGGGTTAAAGATTCTCTAGGCAGGTGTGGAGGAAGGACAATAGGAAAGAATGTGGGAGAACATAGCAAAAAGTACAGTTTGATGGCAGTCCACAGAATCAACTTCATAGGAAAGAAAATGAAAACAGAGAGAAGCTAATATGTTTAAAAGAAGCAGGCAGGCCAAGGAGCTCCTGAAGCACACCATGAGACTAACCAGGTCAAGAGTAACAGCACTGAGTAAGGGAGGCCGAAGAGAGAGAAGTAAGGTCAGAGAGCAGAATGTTTCTATAGTGGCAGTTAAAAGCTTGAACTTGGAGTAGACATCTTTATTTTTCAATCAAAGCTCTACCATTAGTCACCCTATAACTTTGAGTAATTCACTTGACCATTTGGAGCCTTGGTTTCCTGCTCAATAAAATGGGGTCATTGTAGTGTCTACCTCAGAGAGCTGAATTCAGAATTAAATGAAACAATAAATCTAAAGGTAATAGCTCAGGGCCCTGGCACAAAATAAGTGTTTAATCAGTGGTAGTTACTATAATGGATAAAGTAATAACTGTTATAGGATTCAGAGTGTACAATACCCACAGTGTGGACAAGGGAGTGTCCTTGGCTGATGTGGAAGAGCAGGGTAAGACTTTGGCACTGAGGGGGTCAAGAAGATCGTGTTGGATGGCAATCCCTATAAACTGTGATGTCACACAGCACAGTGGCATGATTTGGAGTAGAGAGGAATTCTGTGATCTGGATATCAAAATGTACATTAGCCAACAGAAGTGACCAAATAGTCAGCAACAATCACGTGGAGGAAAAGCATGATCATCAAGGAGCAGGAATTTTTTGGAGGGGGGTGGGGAGAGTGGAAGAAGGGGAGTTCAGAAGGGACACTGGGGAACCAAGAGATGTGAGCTTCACTGCTCAGGGCTTCTGTGGCACCTACAGCATGGGGGGCACCTGTGAGAAAGAGCAGCATTCACCTGAAAAATATGCAAGAGTAAGTGTCCTCAGGGAGAACCAGGTTCAGTTGAAGCAATAATGGGATGAAGTGTTCCGAAAAGCAGGGAAAGGGTAGTAGAACTTGTTTACTGTGGGAAAAAAAAAAAGCAGAGGGCACCTGGAAAAATTGGGAGGATGGAAAATAGGAGGTTGGGAGTGAAGGAGGGAACTCTGAGCAGTGACATCCATCAGAAGCTCTCTGTAAGACCCTCCAAGCCACCTGTAACCCATTTAAAGACCTTTTTAAAAGACCTCTCTGTGCTGTCAGGGTTGAAAAGGCAAAAATGCATAGAGCATAAACGTACACAGATTAAAGAGAAATTGGGAGGAAATTCAAATGCTAATTATCAAATCAGTTCAGTTGATAATATTTGTCCATAACTCCCACTCTTCAACATCCCAATAAAACCCTTTCCTAATGGAATAACTACAGTGTTCTATCTCAAAAGCACCAGAAGTTACCTAGGCATATCCTATTCAATGCAAGCACTGGTTGCTTTGCTTGGCAAATCCCAGAAGCTGTGAGGCAATGACTGGTTTTAGCAAACCACTTTAGATACTTCACTTCCTAAAGTTTAAAAAGTTTGGTGTTTAGATGGTCTTTGAACATGCGTCACATCTATTGAGAGGTCTTTGCATTGTCCAGGACATGGTTTCATCTCAGTGCCCTAGATACCTTTTAAGGAAACTGGAGAAATTTGCCTGTCTGAAAAACACGACTGCCAAAGTCAACTTTGTGGCTTTGCTTCAAATTCCAAGAGCTTTTCAAACAGTAGGGTTGATGCTGCCAAGGCCAAGTACTGCATATGAAATGAAAGAAACATCCATAATGAGGGATACAAATGAAGATAAAATCATTGTTTCAGGAAAAATAAATAAGGCAGTTAGGAGGGATGTTGTGATAGGATCTGTTCCCTACTTAAATTCATTATTTTGCTACCTCCAGATAAACTGACAGCACAAGGTAAGAGAGATCATTCAGCCTGTGGAGCAGAGAGAAATTTTGTTAAAAAGAAGCAGGGCAGACATCTTTCTGCCAGGACAAGCAACTTCAGACCAGGGGAAACTCTCTTCAGCTCAGTCAGACATTTGGAATAAATCACTGGCTGCCAGCTGGAAATAACTTTTTGGGCAAGATTTCCTGAGACACTAATATTATGCTCGGAAATTCAGTGCCACAGAACAAAGAGAGCACTGTTGCGGAGTTCTGCCACGAATCCGGTGCACCTGGCCCTATGCTGGGAAGCCAAGGCCCTTGAGACTACCTGAAGTTGCAAGGGTCTCTCTCAGTGAGCATGAGGAACTACTGCATCTGGACTTGGTTTGGAAGAGAGAGTGTGGGAAGGACATGGACCTGAGAGTCAGGCAGAGCTGCACTGAAGTTATGTCTCATCACACAATGTGTGTGATCTTGGACCAACTCTGAGAATGAGTTTTAGTTTCTTATACGTAAACTGGGCCTAGTTCCTGGCAGGAGTTACACGAGATACCGAATGTAAGGCAACTGGAAAAACTTGCAGTTTTTAGAAAATACTAAATAGTATTTATCATATGAATAAAGCCCCAAATCTACATGCCTACTGGGGAAAGGAAGAGGATATCCATTATTAAGCAATTTTACTGTTAGCTGATCACGTTTTCACATTAAGTTCAGACGAATTCACAAGACAGTTCTCTAATTTGGTTCCAGCACACCTTCTAACTGTTTCAAAAACCACGAGTACAGAGGTGCTGGAGTGGGATCCCTTATGCTGCTCAGCCAAAATTCAGGCCTTCAACTAGTCTGAGTCCCCCATGCTAGACTGTGAAGCTTGCAAATGACCACTACGTCTAGTATTTGGAGAAATAAATGCTTCCTGAAGGGGAATTCTTTTTCCCTCTTTTCTTTGCTCCTCTCCTCCAAAAGCCCCACCTCCTCCTAGCCTCCAGTAGAGGATGTTGATTAAATGGTTCTAGTTGATTTCATTATGAATATACCCAAGTGGGAGTGGGAAAGAGAATTCAAAGATCCCCGGAGCCTAACGAGGTAATCAGTCTTTTTAGACTGTGAAGATAAACCTTCTCTCAGCAGTTCTTTTGTGAGTCATATTTAAAAATTTCAATCCCTTCCTTAACTATGAGAGCTTCTTTTTTTTTTTTTTTTTAAAGATTTTATTTATTTATTTGACAGAGGGATAGAGAGAGAGTACAGGTAGGCAGAGAGGCAGGCAGAGGGAGAGGGAGAAGCAGGCTCTCTGCTGAGCAGGGAGCCCCATGTGGGGCTTGATCCCAGGACCCTGGGATCATGACCTGAGCCGAAGGCAGACGCTTAACTGACGGAGCCACCCAGGTGCCCCAATACTTTAGTGCTTTTAAAAGTTTCTTTTAAAATATGTCATCCAACACTTCTTTTTAATTTTATTTATTTATTTATTTATTTATTTATTTATTTATTTATTTATTTATTTATTTATTTATTTATTTATCTGACGGAGAGAGACACAGCGAGAGAGGGAACACAAGCAGGGGGAGTGGGAGAGGGAGAAGCAGGCTTCCTGCCGAGCAGGGAGCCCCATGCGGGGCTCGATCCCAGGACCCTGGGATCATGACCTGAGCCGAAGGCAGTCGCTTAATGACTGAGCCACCCAGGCGCCCCAGCTTTAGTTTTCTAGAGTTGTTCTGGGACTGTGCTTTTTCTCTGTTAAAAGTGACATGTTCCATGCATGCCTCCTAGAGATAGAGCAGGTATAATCTACTTCTCAACACACTCTGGCACCTTCAGTTGTCTCCCAAGGCTCTTTCACAGTCTCAAGTACACACATTTATCTAATTACAGCAGCACCTCCAAAAATCTTTAGATTCCAACATCCCTCTTCCTCAGTCGATGAACTAAAACTTCACTTTAGAAAAACCCTATGGAATTTATTCCAATGAGGTAAATCTGAAGAAAAGCTGCCTTATCTTCCTCAGCCAAATGTAACTGACAACAACCATGACTCCTCACTCTATGGTAAAGGGTATCCTGTATGCAAGGTACAGCATAACTAATCTTACTCCTTTCACTCAGTTCAGAATAACCCACATTTACCAGGTACACACAGGGTTTTGAAATACCAGTATAATATGTTTTCTTAATGTATAAATTAATGAAAAGTGAACTTTTGAAGAATGCTCTGGAAATTTCATGGCATTACAATTCTATTCAGTGCTTCTCATCTTTTGCACAGCCCATGTCCTATTTATGGAGAGAGAAGGCCATCCTCCTCTTTTCTGAACTTAATTCCTAACTCCATCTCCATTCTCTACTTCTGGATTAGGCACATGAGAAGCTGCCTCCTTTTACTCTTTTTTCTCTCTGCAGCTTCATGCTAGTACACGGGTAATATATTAGGAAAGTAACTACACATTGCTCCTCAGTCTGCTGATGGCAAAGTTGGCTGACTACCTAGGAGAGGTTTAGGTTGTGCCCAATGAGCACATCTATTTCTGACTTGACTGTGGACTGCTATTTTGGATGTGTACTTAATTGTCTTACTCCCACAATTTCCTGTGGAAATTCTAGTCCACAATATGTCCAAGATACAGGTTGATCTCTAATTAAAAAAATATGATAGTGACTGGAACCAATATTGCTTTGCACAACATTACTTAGCCTAGCCTGTGGCTGCACTGGTCTCTTGAGATATATCCTGAAACTTATGAGCCATAATTCCAAGCAAATTGACCAGTTAGTTTTGCAAGGTTTAATCTAACATTGCAGGGCCCTGAAAACATTGCCTTTAGGACCCAGTTCATTCCAAATGCTGTGAACCTTTTGCAACTTTTTCAACATTACTCTATGATTTCCCAGACAAATGGAGCACTCCATTAATTTCATATCCCTCTTACACTGGTTACAAAAATAGGCCCTTTTTATTGAGGGAAGCCCTATGAATTTGCTTATTAGAAATGAGAAACATCTCTCTCCTGCCCTCTCAAAAAAAAAAAAAAAATCCAGGAGGTTCTCAATCACTAATTTTTCCCTATGGGTCACTAATATTTCAACCTGACTCTACAACATCGTCTACAATGACCACTAAGATGTGAACTCCTCTACCCAGTTCTTGTGTGTGTGTGTGTGTGAGTGCATGTGTGTGAATTCTTAGTAAGTAGTCTTAGTTTTTTCCCCTTCCATTCACTTTGATGGTAATAACAGGAAGACGAGAGGGCCCTGCTGCCTGAGGTCTGCTGACAGAGCCTGGCTGTATTTGGCTTCCAACAACATTTGATTGATCTTTATTCACTTCTCTGTACAAGTTCCATGGGCCATTTCTCTACTATTTTAAGTGAAACTTTATTCTAATTTCAAAAAAGGAGAAGTCTTTTATCTCACTTTGCTGGATAGTGAAAACACTGGCATGCATTCTCTAAAATCCTAGGTACTTTTTTTTTTTTTAATTTTTGACAAACAGATGGTTGAAAAAAGGTACCTCACAGTTGTTATATTTTGTATTTTCATGATTAGTAGTGAGAACACACATAATTTCATATGTTTACTGGCCATTGTTTGTTTTTCTCTAAGTGATGATTCAGAGCCTTTGCCCGTATTTCTATTGAGCTGTCATATTTTTTTTATTTTGAATGAATATATCAACTGTTGGCAAGAGTGTAGAAAAACTAAAACAGACATATACTGATAGAATAAAACTGTCACATGCACTTTGTAAAGCAATTTGGCCATACCTTCTAAACTTTAAACATGAGAGTATACTATGAGCCAGCAATTCCATTTTTAGAATCTATCTTAAGGAAAAATCTCCCTCATGTTCTTAAAGAGATATATAAAGGATATTCATTGCAGTAGTCTTTGGATAGCAAAAATTTAGAAATCAATTAATTGTCCCTAATTAGAAACAGCTAAGTAAATTATTTGCTCCACATATAAAGACAAAGAATATCTAGAATAAAGAACAAGTAATTCATGAATACAGTATTCTTATAAAAAATCATAATGCTATACACAAAACTAAATCTCTTTTATTACTCCTCTAAATCCTAGGTCCCTTATAACAGGTAACCACTATCAATTCCCTATGTACCACTCCATATGTAGACCTTTTTCAACTTTCCTACTGGTTTTATCTCTCTTTTCTTCTTGACTTCTAGAATTTTTATATAGTCTTGATATGAATCCAATTTCCATTACATATCTTGCTAATACTTTATCCTGGTCTGTTGTTTATTATATCATTTTAGCCTCTAATTTTGACATCCAATTTATTGGTTGTTTTCTTTACAGCTTTTACCTTTGTCTAATAAGTTTATGCTATCCTATCCCAAGTCATAATCACAGTCATATGTCTTCTACTATTACTCTTATAGTTTAGGTTTTTGATATAAAGCCTTTATCAAATATAGGAATTATTTTTGTGAAAAACATGTAGTAGAAATATAACTTTATTTCCTTCCTAATGGATAATCAATTTCCTCAAAACTATTTATTGAATACTTTATATTTTTTTACATTGATTTAAAATGCCAATTTTATAATACAATATATCATCAAATGTACCTGGGACATTTCTGATGTTTTATTCTTTCACCCTAATCCACTTAATTCATATAAATGAAATAAAAATCTCTCAAAATAAACAGAAAAATACTAGCTAGAATTCAAAGCCCATTCATGTGTAAAACAATATTAAATTTTTACTAGAATAATCTTTTTTATTTTTTTAAAGATTTTTTATTTATTTATCTGACAGAGAAAGAGAGAGAGAGAGGGAGAGAGAACAATCAGGGGAAGCAGCAGAGGGAAAGGGAGAAGCAGACTCCCTGCTGAGCAGGGAGCCTGATGTGGGGTTCGATTCCAGGGTCCTGGGATCATGACCTGAGCCAAAGGCAGATGCTTAAGGACTGAGCCACCCAGGTGCCCCTAAACTCTTTTTTCATATCATTCATAGTGGTTCCACTTTCCTGACTGAACCCCAACTGATTTAATTTTTCTAATTATGGTCTACTTCCTGGGATTAACCAGTCGTACAAAAAAATACATATTGGACTTATCATGAGAGAAATAAGGAACCAATGAAACTGAAGTACATATTACAGCAGAAGAGTAAGGGCGATTAATTAAGAGGCAGATGTTTCTATTATACAGATGAGAAAACCGAGACACATGGAAGTTACAGAATTTCTCCAAAGTCAAGTAGCAATAAAGTGGCATGGCATGAACTTAAACAGAAGCAAGTTAGTCTAGATCCCATGTAATTAACCTAAGCAACCCAAGGCCAGATCCCATGAACTTAACCACTACCTAAAGTGACTTCTAATTAGAATGAGATTGAACATTCATGAGTCCAAAATAATACTTTAAGTGTTACTGCACTGTGCTCTCCAAGCATGTCTGTTTACCTACATTGCCTTACTTAGCCCTATAAGAATAATCAGTAAATTTCTGCATGACTACAACTTTAAATGTGCTAAAACTTTGTTGCCAAACAGTTAAATACAGCCAAAGAGCTCAAGAAAAACTGCTTTGCAATATATAGAATAGTCCTTTCTCATTAATGTATGATTAAGGCACCACAAATTATTCCAAGGCCTATATAATAGAATAACATAATAATAACAAAAATTATTCTATTTCCAAGATCAAGCAGATTCTCCACTTGCAATGATGACACAATTACAAAGTAATATTTTTTATAATGATCAGCAAATACCTAATATCAATGGAATAATACCCTTGACCTTTGACAATTGAGGTACTAGCACTACCCATTAAATAATGTGTCTAGTTAGTATAAGTCTATTTAAATCCATCAACCAGGATGTAGTAGCTGTGATGATTATAAATAAAGCCATTCTAAAAGATAAGGAATGAAAGCATAGCCTATGCTGTTCTTAAAAACAAAAATTGGGAAACTGTAACAGTAAAATGCATTAACCGTTTTTTTTTGTACAGGCAAGGCAATTTATTTATTTTTTATATTCAAGATCTAATCAATATATAGATTATATTAATTTCAGATATAAAACATAATGATTTGATATTTGTATATACTGTGAAATGATTACCACAATGTCTAGTTATTATCCATCAGCACACAAATATTTTTTCTTGTGATGAGAACTTTTATGAAGTACTGTCTTAGCAAATTTTCAAACATACTATACACAATTATTAACTATACTCACCATGCTGTACATTACATCCCCAGGATGTAATTATTTTATAATGGGAAGATTGTACTCTTCTGCCTCCTGCCTCCGGCAACCATCAGTCTGTACTCTGTATTGATGAGGGTGGTTTTTTTTCTTTTGAGCTTACACATATCAGTGAGATCATATGGTATTTGTCTTTCTCTGCCTGACTCATTTCACTCAGCATAATGCCTTGAAGGTCCATCCATGGTGTTGCATGTGGCAAGATTTCATTATTTTTTATGGGTGAATAATACTTCATTGTGTGTGCGTGTGTGTATATATATATATATTTTTTCTTTACCCATTTGTACACTGATAGACACTTAAGGTTGCTTCCATACATTGGACAGTATAAATAATGCTACAGTGAATGTGGGGGTACATACATCTTTTCAAGTTAATGTTTTCATTTCTTTTGGATAAAAACCCAAAAGTGGAATTGCTGGATTATGTGGTACTTCTTTTTGTTAATTTTTTGAGGCATCTCAATACTGTTTTTTCATAATGGCTGAACCAACTTACCAGGTTTCCCTTTTCTCCACATCCTTGCCAACACTCGTTTCTTGTCTTCTTGATGATAGCCATTCTGACAGGTGTGAGGTGATATCTCTTATAGTTTTGATTTGCATTTCCCTGACGATTAGTGATGTTGAGCATTTTTTCAAGTGTCTATTTGTCATCTGTATGTCTTCTTTGAAAAAATGTCTATTCAAGTCCTTTGCCCATTTTTTAAATAGAATTATTTGCCTTTTTGGTGTTGAGCTATAAGAGTTCTTTATCTGTTATGGATATTAACCCCTTATCAGACACATGATCTGAAAATATATTCTCCCATCCCATAGGTTGCCTTCCCATTTTGTTGATGGTTTCCTTTGTTGTACAGAGATAGCTTTGTAGTTTGATGTAGTCCCATTTATTTTAGCTTTTCTTTCCTTTACTTTTGGTGTCAAATCCAAAAAAATCATTGCCAAGACCAATGTTAAGGAGCTTACTGTCTATGTTTTCTCCTAGGAGTTCTATGGTTTCAGGTCTTTGTTCAAGTCATTAGTCCACTTTGAGTTGACTTTTGTGGATGGTGTAAGATTTATGGTCCAGTGATTCATTCTTTTGCATGTGGCTCTCCAGTTTCCCCAACATCATTTATTGAAGACTGTCCTTTCCCCATTGTATTTTGTTGGCACTTTTTTCATAAATTAATTGACCATATATGTATGGGTTTATTTCTGGGATCTCTATTCTGTTCCATTGATCTGTATGTTAGTTACAGTAACTTTTTTGAATCATGCTTTGCCCTGAAATGTCATCAAGGTTCTAGAACATCTTTGGCAAAGAAAAAGAACAGCAGTAGTACTAGATTCAGTATGATGTGACAGTAAAATAAAGATAATTCTTATTCAACTGTAATTTCATAAAGGACAAAGAATGCACCTGAAGAAAGTTCAAAGAAATACAGTTTTGGTATCAGATTTCTCTGCTGTAATCCAATTTTTTTAGTGTTGTTTTTTATATTTTTAAAAAGTTTTATTTAAGTTCCAGTTAGTTAATATACCATGTAATATTAGTATCAGGTGTACAATACAGTGAGTCAACACTTCCATACAACACGGGGTGCTCATGACAAGTGCACTCTTTAATCCCCATCACCTATTATACCCATCCCCCTACCCACCACTCCTCTGGTAACCATCAGTTTGTTCTCTATAATTAAGAGTCTGTTTCTTGATTTACCTCTCTCTTTTTTTCCTCTTTGCTCATTTCTTTTGTTTCTTAAATTCCACATATGAGTTAAATCATATTGTATTTGTCTCTGACTGACTTATTTTGCTTACCATAATACTCTCTAGCTCCATCCATGTTGTTGCACATGGCAACATTTCATTCTTTTTGAAGCTGGGTAATATTCCATGGTATATATAGTCACACCTTCTTTATTAATTCATCAGGTAATGGACACTTGAGTTGTTTCCACAGTTTAGCTATTGTAGATAATGCTGCTATGTACACTGGGGTGCATGTATCCCTTTGAATTAGTATTTTCGTATTCTTTGGGTAAATACCCAGTAGCACAATTGCTGGATCATAGGGTAGCACTAGTTATAATTTTTTTGAGGAACCTCCAAACTGTTTTCCAGAGTACCTGTAGCAGTTTGCATTCCCACCAACAGTGCACCAGGGTTCCCCTTTCTCCACATCCTTGCTAATACTTGTTGTTGCTTGTTTTTCTGATAAGAGCCATTCTGACAGGTGTGAGGTGATATCTCACTGTGGTTTTGATTTGCATTTCCCTGATTAGTGATGTTGAGCATCTTTTCATGTGTCTGTTTGCCATCTGGATGTCTTCTGTGGAAAAATGTCTATTCATGTCTTCTGCCCATTTTTAAATTGGATTATTTGTTCTGTGGGTATAGAATTTTATAAGTTCTTTTTTTTTTAAGATTTTATTTATTTATTTGACAGAGAGAGAAGCGAGAGTGGGAACACAAGCAGGGGGAGTGGGAGAGGGAGAAGCAGGTTTCCCGCTGAGCAGGGAGCCCAATATGGGGCTCGATCCCAGGACCCTGGGATCACAACCTGAGCTGAAGGCAGATGCTTAACTACTGAGCCACCCAGGTGCCCCAAGTTTTATAAGTTCTTTATTTATTTTGGATACTAACCCTTTATGAGATATGTCACTTGCAAATACCTTCTCCCATTCCATACGTTGGTTGCCTTTTGGTTTTGATTGTTTTCTTTGCTGTGTAGAAGCTTTTTATTTTTATGAAGTGCCAATAGTTCATTATTGCTTTTGCTTCCCTTCCCTCAGGAGACATATCTAGTAAAAAGTTTCTACAGCCAGTGTCAAAGAGGTTACTGCCTGTGTTCAGCTCTAGGATTTTAATGGTTTCATGTCTCATATTTAGGCCTTTCATCCAATTTGAATTTATTTCTGTGTATGGTGTAAGAAAGTGGTCCACTTTCATTCTTTTGCATGTTGGCGTCCAGTTTTCCTAACACTGTTTGTTGAAGAGACAGTCTTGTTCCCATTGGATATTCTTTCCTGCTTTGTCAAAGATTATTTGACCATATAGCTGTGGGTTCATTATTGGGTTTTCTATTCTGTTCCATTGATCTATGTGTCTATTTTTGTGCCAGTAGAATATTGTTTTGATGACTACAGCTTTGTAATACAACTTGAAGTCTGGAATTATGATGACTTCAGCTTTGCTTTTCTTTTTTAAGATTGCTTTGGTTGTTCGGAGTCTTTTGTTTTTCCATACAAATTTTAGGATTGTTTGTTCTAACTCTGTGAAAAATGCTGTTGTTATTTTGATAGGGATTTCATTAAATGTGTAGGTTCCTTTGGGGAGTATAGACATTTTAACAATATTTGTTCTTAAAATCCATGAGCATGGAATGTCTTTCCATTTCTTTGTGTGTGCTCTTCAATTTTTTTTCCTCATCAATTTATTTCATCAGTGTTTTATAGTTTTCAGAGTACAGGTCTTTTATTCCTAGGTATCTTATGGTTTTTGGTGGAATTGTAAATGGGACTGACTCCTTAATTTCTCTTTCTGCTTCTTCATTATTGGTGTAGAGAAATGCAACAGATGTCTGTATGTTGATTTTGTATCCTGCGACTTTACTGAATTTGTGCATAAGTGCTACCAATTTTTTTCTGAAGTCTTTTGGGCTTTCTATATAGAATTTCATGTTATCTACAAATAGTGAAAGTTTTACTTCTTCCTTGCCAATGCGGATGCTATTTATTTATTTATTATTTATTTACTGACTGCTGTGGCTAGGACTTCCAGGACTATGTTAAATAACAGTGTTGAGAGTGGACATTCCTGTCTTGTTCTTGACCATGGAGGAAAAGCTCTCATTTGTTCCCCATTGAGGATGATATTAACTGTGGGTTTTTCATAGATGGCCTTGTTGAACTTTGTTTTCTCTTAACCTACTTTGTTAAGGATTTTTTATCATGAATGGATGTTGTACTTTGTCAAATGCTTTTTCTGTATCTGTTTAAAGGGATCATATGGTTCTTATCCTCTCTTTCATTAATGTGGTGTATCATACTGATTGATTTGTGAATATTGAACCACTCTTGCAACCCAGAAATAAATATACTTGATGTGGTGAATGACTCTTTTAATGTATTTTTTTGTTGGATTTAGTTTGCTAGTATTTTATTGAGAATTTTTGCATCCATGTTCATAGGGATATTGGCCTGTAGTTCTCTATTTTAGTGGAGTCTTTATCTGATTTTGGTATCAGGGTAATGCTGGCCTCATAAAATGAATTTGGAAGTTTTCCTTCCTTTTCTATTTTTTGGAATAGTTTGAGAAAAATAGGTATTTACTCTTCTTTAAATATTTGGTGGAATACTCCTGTGAAGCATTCTGGCCCTGGACTTTTGTTTGCTGGGAGATTTTTGATTATTGATTCAATTTCTTTGTTTGTTATTTGTATTGTTATTGTTACTGTTTCCTTCTGTTTCAGTTTTGGTAGTTGTATGTTTCTAGGAATTCATCCATTTATTCTAGGTTGTCTAATTTGTTGGCATACAGTTTTTCATAATATTCTCTTATAAGTTTGTATTTCTGTGGTGTTGGTTATTTCTCCTCTCTGATTTCTGATTTATTTGGGTCGTTTTCCTTTTTCATAGTTCTGGCTAGAGATTTATCAATTTTATTAATTTTTTCAATGAAAAAATGACCAGCTCCTGGTCATTGATCTGTTCTATTGTTTTTTTTTTTTTCTATATCATTTATTTCTGCTCTAATCTCTACTATTTCCTTCCTTCTGCTGGCTTTAGGCTTCATTTGTTATTCTTTCTAGCTCCCTTACTTGTAAAGTTAGGCAGTTTATCTGAGATTTTTCTTGGTTCTTAAGGTAGGCCTGTATTGTTTTATACCTCCCTCTTAGGACGGTTGTGCTGCATCCCAAGGGTTTTGGACCATTGTGTTTTCATTGTGTTTCCATGTATTTTTTAATTTCTTTGATTTCCATTCATTGCTTAGTAGCATGTTGTTTAATCTCCATGTATTTGTGGTCTTTTCAAATTTTTTCTTGTGGCTGCCCTCAACTTTCACAGCACTGTGGTCAGAAAAAAATGCATAGTATGAACTTAATCTTTTTGTATTGTTGAGGCTTGATTTGTGACCTAAGAGGTCATCTATTCTGGAGAATGTCCCATGTGCATTTGAAAAGAATGTGTATTCTGCTATTTTAGGGTGGAATGTTCAGAATATACAGTTAAGTCCATCTGGTCCATTGTTTCCTTGTTTATTTTCTGTTTAGATGATCTGTCCTCCATTGTAAGCGGGGAGTTAAAGTCCCCTTCTATTCTTGTATTATTATCAGTTAGTTCTTCATGTTTATTATTGTTTTATGTATTTGGCTGCTTCTATGTTGGGTGGAATGGATAATAAAGGGGAATGGGTACAGTGGTAGAACCATTTGGTAGATCTTTTGGATTGTCCCCTTTATTACCATATAGTGCCCCTTTTGCTCTGTTACAGTCTTTGTTTTAAAGTTTAGTTTGTCTAATAGAATACTGCTACTCTGGCTTTCTTTTGATGTCCATTTGTGATAAATATTTCTCCAACCCCTCACTTTCATTCTGCAGGTGTCTTTAGGTCTAAAATGAGTCTCTGGTAGGCAGCATATAGATGGGTCTTGCTTTTTTATCCATTCTGACACTCTATGTCTTTGATTGGAGCATTTAGTCCATTTACATTCAGAGTAATTATTGATAGATATGTATTTAGTGCCATTTTATTACTTGTTTTGTCATTGTTTCTGGAGATTTTCTCTACCTTTTCTTGTCTTTGTCACTTGTGGTCTCTCCTTGCCACTCAAAGAGTCCCCTTTAATATTTCTTACAGGGCTGGTTTAGTGGTCATGAACTCCTTTCAGTTTTGTTTGTCTGGGAAACTCTTTATCTCTCTTTCTATTCTGAGTGATAGCCTTGCAGGGTAGGGTATTTTTGGCTGCAGATTTTCCCCATTCAGCACTTTGAATATATCATGCCACTCTCTTATGGCTTGCCAAGTTTCTTTTGAAAACTCTGCAGCTGGCCTTATGAGTCTTCCCTTGTAAGTTAAGGACTTCTTTTGTCTTGCTGCTTTTGAAATAAATTTTGTCTTTATCACTATATTTTGCAAATTTAATTATAGTATGTGTTGGTGCTAGACTGCTTTTGTTAATTGTGATGAGAGTTCTCTGTGCCTCCTGGATCTGGATATGTTTCCTTCCCCAGATTAGGGAAGTTTTCAGCTATTATTTCCTCAAATAAATTTTCTGTCCCCCTTTCTCTCTCTTCTTCTTCTGGGAAGAAGACATTCACATGACACTAATATCCTATGATATCCTGTCCTATGTAAGAATGACATTCATATGATATGATATGAATGAATGTCATTATGTTTGAGGGAACCACTGAGTTCCCTAAGTCTGTTCTTGTTTTTCATAATTCTTTCTCTCTTTTGTTCAGCTTTATTATATTCCACTATTTTATCTTCTATATTACCTATTCATTCCTCTGCTTCTTCCAGACTGCTGTTCATTGCATCAAGCCTATTTCCAATCTGAGTTATTGCATTCTTCATTTCTGACTAATTCTTTTTAAACTCTCTTATCTCTGTGGTAAGGATCTCACTGATGTCTTCTATTCTTTTCTCAAGCCCAGAGAGTATCTTTATGATTATCATTTTAAATTCTCCATCAGGCATGTTACTTATATTTGTTTCGCTTAGATATCTGGCTGTGACCCTATCTTCTTTCATTTGGGATGATATTCCTCCATCATGGCATCTTGTCTAAGTCTCTGCTTTCTTCTGTTAGAAAAAGCAGTTATGCTTCCTGCTCCTGAGAGCAACGGCTTTATGAAGAAAAGGTCATGTAGTGTCCAGGGCTTGGCTCTTCAGTGAGTGTCTCTGGTGTGTGCTGTATGTGCTCTTCTATTGTGTTTTGGCGGCTCTATCCTTCAGGCCAGTTGTCTGCAGAGGCTCTCCTTGCCTGCAGTGGGCAGTGTTGGGTCCTTGGCCAGAATGTAGCGAGTTTTAATTAGGTGTGCTCTGGTCTGCTTGTTAAATGAGACCTGCTACTTCTACTAGAACTGACGCCCTGCAGAAACCTGTAGTCAGGCAACATGGTGTGCGTAGGGGTTTCTGCTGGTCTTCCGGGGAGGAGGCCTCCTGGGCTGGGACTGAGGCAAGCGTGGCTGAGAAGGGCAGTCCCTCCAGAGGGTAGGGGTATGGGACTTGGTGTAAGCAACTGCAGCAACCTGTGTTGGTGCTGCACTGCTTCCCATAGGTGGCTCTGTGTTTAAGGTGAGGGGCAGGGGAGAAAAATGGTGCTGGCCACTCCTTTTCCCCAGAGGGGTCTCCATTAACGCTGCTTCTCAGGGATGGCTCGGTCCAAGAAGAGTGAATAATCTCCCTCCTGTGTGCCCCAGGCATTCTTCAAATTGCTGTTTCAGTGCAGTCTGACTCTGGGTTGTTTGTGTGCCTTCTCTCTAGGTGCAGGGCAGTGCCCTCTGGGCTCTATCCCAGCCAAACCTGCGGACCTTTAGAACTCCGGGTTTTAAGTCACACTGATTGCAAGAATTCATAAAAATTAGCCCCTCTTCATTTTCTCAGTCAATGGCTTTGGGGAAATGCTGTCGTTGTGCGTTCCTCTCTGTGCTCTACTCTCTCTCACCCTTCTCTGTGACCACTGCTCCCTCACTCTGCAGCACCCGCATTCCAGTTTTCCCCTAAACCATATCTCTGCACTTCCTACCTTCTTTGATGTGGACTCTTCTCTCCCTTTAGTTGTTGAGTTTGTTCTGTCAGTCTTCAGGTTGATTTCTAGGATATTTAGGATGATTTGATAGTCACCTAGTTGTGTTCATTAGAGGAGATGAGCCTAGGGTCCTCCTACTTGGCCGCCATCTTCTTGCTACTCTCCCTAGGGTTATCCATTTTTAAACCTCCATTTATTACAGAGAGTATTATGGAAACTTTTACTATATAATCAACAGAATCCAGTTCAATTTGACTCCAGAAGAAATGTTTTCATAATATTAAGAAACCATTTTAGTACTCCAAATAAATTCCTAGATTTGTACCAATCAAAACTTGCCTACTCTCTGTCAAATAAATAAAATAAAAATCTTTAAAAAAAAAAAAAACAACAAAACCCAAAAAACTTGCCTATACGTTCTAGCCTGAGGAGTCATTGGTGACTCCATAATGAAGAAATGTGAAGGATCAGATGGTCAACGGTTTTATGTACAGTCCTTAAGTACTACAATGATCTGGACACGGAGAGTCATAGAATTGTCTCTTCAACACAAGAGAAAACTGTAAAACAGACAATAACATCAAGTAACTTGAAAATATAGGAAAAATGGAAACATTCTGGATGGTGAAATCAACCATGCCAGTGATACTTCTTAGGAAAATTCTCTTAGTTTTCATGAAAAAGATAAATACTAATGTTCCATTTTATTAATGGAGCACTCAAAATCTCAAATGACATACTTGAGATCATTCAATGAGTCAATAACAGAATAGATACTATGCCTTCTCAGCACATCTTGAGTCAATTAAAACTGGAATGCTATAAAAAGGAAAGAAATTATCAAGGGGCAGATTTTGAAAAAAACATAATTTATAGCAAATATAGGTTTATCTTTTGGCATTTTAATTTAAAGAGATATAGCCTTAATTTAGATTGGAAAGTTTTTCTGAAAGCAGCAGGAAAATTTTTCTACCTGGGCCCCTAAATATGCGAGGGAGCTACCAATCATCTCAGTCATTCTTTTCCACTATAAATAGACATGAATGAATTCAGTAGCATTAAAACAAAGCTTGCCATATTCAGCAAATGTCTCTGGGGTCTTACAGATGAACTGAAATAAGGCACTGTCCAGTATCATTTCATGCATTGACCAACATAAAACAATTAAATAGCAAAAATTCTAGCTAATAGGCCATTATGAACAGATTTGTAGAAATGGAGGGGGAAATATTTAATAGTGGAAACAGGAATTAACCAGAGTAAATTACTTCTGAGTACTACAAGAGTATCTTTCAGATAGCCAGGTGAGGATATCCTGCCCCAGAAGAACAGGTGGGAGCA
The DNA here is from genome assembly GCF_002201575.2 of Neomonachus schauinslandi. NCBI lineage: Eukaryota > Metazoa > Chordata > Mammalia > Carnivora > Phocidae > Neomonachus > Neomonachus schauinslandi. The sequence continues at coordinate 22,603,123 of NC_058409.1, read as the reverse complement.
AACATTTTGTCCTAGCTGGCAGCAGTAGTCATAATTGCAGGACTACACAAATTGAGCAAGAACAAATGGAAATATAGAAATAAGCAGAGCTGCAGATGTAAACTTGAAAAAACTTCCGTGCTCAAACAGTGAACTTTGAGGAATTACTGGTATGAGAAAAATTCTTCCAAAGGTCCTATCAGCCCTAATGAGAGGGACCAATTGTGAGAAACACAAGATCAGGGCATATTTAGTCCCACAGCAATGCCAGTATTACCATATTTGTGCCATTCTACCACTGTTCTGGCCATGTCTGAGAGATATGGAGGTAGAGACACTAGAGAGTAAAACTAGATGATCCAGTGCCTTTCTCCTGAGAATCTGGAGTTTGAACAGAAAGACATAGGGCCCTATGGGCACCTGGGCTGAGCCTTGACAATGGTAGCACTCTAAAAGTGTCAGTTACTGAGGTCCCAGACCCACCTCCCATCCCTGTGTCCCAGAAGCATGACTGCTTAGCTTTTTTTGGATTGTGTGCAGTTCTCTCCAATAACTTCTTTTTCTGCTTGAGTCACCTGGAGGCATTTTCTTTCTGTTGGTTGCAATAAAATAAACCTTCCCTAATATATCTGTCTAGTGTAAAATGTTGCAGAACAATGTGAGATGTGAATGGGTGTGAACCACAAAAAAATAATGAGCAAATGATGCTACACAAAATGCTCCCTTTCAACAACAAAGTCCAAAAAGATATTAGTCTTATCCACTCCTAATTAGCAGATAGTAACAGACCCATACATTTATAAAATATATATCTGTATATGGTCTTTCCGTATTTAAACTTAAATTAACGATTTGGGGCACCTGGTTGGCTCAGTCAGTAGAGCATGTGACTCTTGATCTCAGGGTCGTGAGTTCAAGCCCCTTGTTGGGCGTGGAGCCTACTTAAAATTAAAATAAGAAAAATCATTAAAAAATAAACTTAACAGTTTACATGTTTTATACAAATTATTCCACAATGTGTGTCTAGTTCTTCTCAAAGGGTTAATCAAACTAATTCTTGCCTAGAGAGTTCAGATCTTACAAAATCATACCTAAATAAGATATACTGCTATCTGGAGTTTCTATAGTTGTACAGATAATATATATGTATAGTAAATCAGGTAAGCTCTAACAATAAAGATCAAAGGGAAAAAATACAATGAAATGAATTGTGCCTTAATTTTGAAACAATCTGAACGGATAATGCTTATCTTTAAGACAAGCGATATGGGGAACTTAGGGCAGTAATTTGGTTGATACATATTTGCAAGGTAGTTTTCTTGGACATGTGTGGCAATTCAGGGTATATTATACTAGCAAAATACATTTTACAGGATGACTAAGTTTTTTTTTTAAGATTTTATTTATTTGACAGAGAGAGACACAGCGAGAGAGGGAACACAAGCAGGGGGAGTGGGAGAGGCAGAAGCAGGCTTCCCGCAGAGCAGAGAGCCCGATGCAGGGCTCGATCCCAGGACCCTGGGATCATGACCTGAGCCGAAGGCAGACGCTTAACAACTGAGCCACCCAGGCGCCCCAGGATGACTAACTTTTGAAAGTAAGTTACAAGGATATCAACCATCCTGTGAAACTGTTCAGTCCCGTAAGTTTTGTGGCAAAGCTGGCTGCACAATTGCACAGCACAGAATAGAAGTGTAATCAGATTATTGGAATCTCTTGAAAAAATATTATCAGCACTGTGAAACTGGAACTCATCAAAATTAAATATTTAAAAAACTTCTGGGTTTATTATTTTACTGGATCCTTCTTATATTTGTTTTCAAGTGACCTTTTCAATATAATTGCTGATGAACTATAGAGGCTTGTAACCTCTTCATGATTTATACTCTGTAACCTAATTAAAAGTAATTGTCTTGAATCCTAATTTCATTTAACACATATTCTGAATTACTGGCATTGCTTAAGCACTTATTGTTCATTTGGTGGAACTTAAGTGTTTTTTAATAACCTTGATAAGACCAGGAAAGATCTGTAACTGTTTAATTCTACCAAAATGGAGATACTATATTTTGTTTACTGCTCAAATTTTCCTTCTTGGAAAAATGAGGACTTAGAAAATGATTTTTACTTTTTTAAGTGTTTAGTGAAATTAATAATATTTTATTTAAAAAAACTATGGGGAACCTGGGTGGCTTAGTTGGTTGAGTGTCAGACTCTTGATTTCAGCCCAGATCATGTTCTCAGGGTCGTGAGATCGAACCCCATGTCGTGCTCCATGCTGAGCATGGAGCCTGCTTGGGATTCTCTCTCTCCCTCTCCCTCCACCCCTCCCCTTGCTTGTACTCTCTCTCTCTCTCACAATAAATCAATAAATCAATAAATAAAATAAAAAACTATATAATACTATAGAAGAACATTACCAACCCATATTTCTAAAAGTCTGGATGGTGTAATACTGTGTGAAATGTAAGATGTGATGGGTATATTGTTTAGTTTATAAACTCATCAATGAAAATTCATTTGATAAAAAGCATAGCTATTGTTCAAACATAAATGGAGACAGTTAAAAATAAAACCCCACCCATTCATTTCTTCTGAGATTTTACTGTAAAAAATCATAAACAGACATGGGACACTAATGTATACTTTTGCATCCAAAGATAATGTGATTATTATTCATGACATTTTAAATAAACAAATTAGAAATTTAATAGTTTTCATAATAATATATGAGATTTTTCAAAATATTTTCACATAGTTGTCTCACATTGATAATAACAAATAAATCATGAATTACAGCAAGTAGTACCTCCTATTTAAAATGAGAAATTTGAAATTTAAATAATTTAATGTTCTTACCCAATACTGTTCACAGCTGGGATTCATACCTTAGTTTGCTGGTTTTAAATTCTGGGTTTTTTTCCCACAATGTCACAATACAATATGTAACATTGCTACTGCTCAAAACTTTTTTTTGAACTAGTCTTCTGAAATTTTTTTTCAGAATCAATCTATGAGCCATGAAAGCTAACTCACTACAACATACCAAAGGTCTGAGATTTTTGTGAGAAGTAACTATTTCTCATTTCCCAAAAGCCTGGTGATTACAGAGATGGGTAAATTACTGTTAACAGAAAATTCCAGTCCTAGAGAAAGGTAGCTCACTCTTCTTCCAGTCATTCAGTCATTAATTTAATGAATATCTACTGTCTTGCCTGCTCTGTATAGAATAGTGGATGTACTGGTAACAATTAGGAGAGAATAGAAAAAAATGATCTCATTGAGCTTACAATGAGCACAATGGCAGGTAGGAACAAAAATAACCAAATAAAATAAAACGTGATAGGTCATCGGACAGAGACAATACTGCTTCCAGGAGATACTATTGGAAGTGCTTTCAAACTATGGAAAGAATAACTGTGCCATCCTTCCAGCCATAAAGAGTGCAACAAGAGAGTAAAGTGTCTAAGCATGCAGGCTTAGAAATTCTACTGCTTGGACTTCAATATCTTGATTCTTAGTTGGGTGACTCTGAATTTGGAGAAGTTAAGTAATTTTAGAAAGTCTCAGTGTCTTCTCATAAAAATGGGGATGCCTCAAAAGTGTAACTGGGGGAGAAAGCAATGAGAAGAGATGGATGCATTCAGAGGATTCCCCAAAATTCTTTCCTGTGCTGTCACTGCAGAGACAACAGATGAGAGTGGAAGCTCCGCTCTCTCTCTCAGGGGGAAGATGCCAAGTGTTAGAGAGGAATGAGGAAAGAAAAAAGGAAAAAACAAAACAAAACAAAAAACCCCCCAAACCCCACAACCCTTGGCTGTATGTCTGAGCATAGGCGATGCAAGAGATTTGAGAAGAAATTGGAATTTAGGGAACTTCTGCTGTGCTTTATTAGTTGTATCTGGTAATCCTTTTTGAGAAATCTAAGTAAAGCTTGGATCTTGTGTTTAATTACATTTTCTGGCTGGACTATTTCTTTGAAAATTACACCGTGTAGAAAGTGAACCACTTTGGACCTGGGATTTGTTTGGATTACACAGGTTGGTATTACACGGGTCAATGTTATAAAATACCACAGTGCTTAACACAAAGTAAGCACTCAAGAATAACTGTTATTGTCATTATTCACAGTGTTCAGTTTAGGAGCTCCTATTTTTATTATTTGTATGTCCCATCTAAATCCAATTTTAATTGGAGGGAACCTAAAAAAAAATGCACAGAAAAGACCAGAATCCAGTAATGTTGAATCTGTTTAAGAGAAACAGAGGACAAAAGAAATTATCTGCACTGATACTGAGCAAAAGCTGCAAAATACTGAGCAAGGCTCCAACAGGTGAGCCTAAAACAAAGCTCTTTTCTTTCTACAGCTAAGGCAAAGAGGAAAATGCAATTGATTACATAGGTCCAATTGACTATAGTAAAGCAGAGTAAACTTTTAGGAGAATAAAATTTAAATGTATTTACCTGGAATTAAGGACTAAAAGAAATTAGTCTTTAGGATCTTTACATCAGAAAAACCAAACGACATAATGCATAATACCCTTGACAAAAGTTCTGACGCAGAAAAGCCTGCTGATGCTGCACATGGAGCTATTTGTTATCACCCCTTGTGAAAGCTGAGAGCTTAAGAGGTTTCTGTGAAGGCAAATCTACTGAAATGGAACTTTCTGGTGACTCACCTTATCACTAATATACAGCTTGGGAGTAATTTGGCCAATGAGCCTAAACCAGACCTGCTGAATCAGAATCTCCAGAGAAGAAGCCCAGGATTATGTATTTTTAAAGTGCCCAAAGTGACTTTGATAGTCAGACAGCACCAGTGTGACTCCTAGTTGCTCCCCTTGGTCCATTCCCTTCTTTGACCTTCTAAGAATTGAACCCTTGATTTCTACTGCCTCCTGGGTACCCAGAACTAAATTTTCTAACCTCCTGTTCTGTTGGATGTCACCATATGACTATGTTTTATGCAACAGACTATAGAGAAAAGCCTCTTCTGGACGTGTCCTTAAAGTAGAGACCATGCCATTTCTTTACCTTTCCTTCATCCTCCTGTTTAACTGATGGTACAAAGCCTGGAACTCTTGTCATTTACCATGAGGAAGAGAACCACGTCCAGAGAAAGCAGAGAGAAATAGTGGGCAGAGACTGCTCTCTGGATGATCTCAGGGACACAAATGACCACAGCAGCCCTGGACCACCTGCTCCTGGACTATTACTATGAAAGAGAAATAAGCTTCCATTGTGTTTAAGTCACTACTATTTGGTTAGTGACTAATTAATGCAGACAGCTCTCAAGGTAATTTCCTAAAACAGTAACATAAACTAAAAATAGAATCCTTGACTTTGCCTTAACAGTTTGTATGCAAATTTTAAATTTTATCAGTCTTGACTTTTATGGGTATTTCTGAAATGTGAAAATAGGATCACATTATTCACCTAAAGAGTATGATTCTCTTCTGGCCTTCCAGGACAGGTAGTAGTCATTTTCTCCAAAATATATACCAAGTCTCAGAGAGAGGAATGTTAGGACTCATGGCTGACTTAATTAATCTTTTAAATACAGGAATATCCTTTGTCAGAAGAAGGTTCTCACTGTCCATTTGAACTCTTGTGGTATATTTTTATGAAGGTTGTGAACGTGTAAAAATGGTTCAGATCAAGGTCAAAATGAGGTGATTTGACCCTAGATTATTTCTACCGAACCAAACTGCGTCAAAGTCAGAGGGCAAAAAATGTCAGGAGAAATTTCAAATCATTTTTGAGTAGTTTACTCTTTAATGAAGAGTAGATTAACATTTAAAATCAGACAATCTCCCCTGCTGCCTTACCTAGTGCCCTAGAATAAGCATCATTCCCACAGCTTATTTTGAATAAGCCAATACTTATGGAGCATGAATAAAAGGAAACCTGGAAAATCCTGCCCCACCAACCTAGAAGACTTCTTGACTATTTCCCAGGAACATCAGGAAAACAGATGGATTTAATAAGAGAGCACGGTGCCTTTAAAACATGGCCATTCCACTCCCAAGAGGTAGTTTATATTAGTTACATGTGTGTGTGGAGGGAGGCATTATGGTCAATCGTTCTTCAAAATTCTTTAAGTGCTGAGAAATTTGACATGTTTGCTAGTTTCTAGTACTTTCATGGAAAGAGGGATATCTCAAATTAGAAATTAAAATATTATTGAATGTCACCACTGTCAATTACCTTAGGTAGAAACGAGGGAGGCCAGAAAGCAGTGACAAATGAGGGGTGTAAAGTAGGAGACCTCAGGACACTACTTTTTAGCTCAAACTTTCAAGATTCCATGATTCATCTGAATGTATACATTCTGATAAATATCATTTAAACTCAAAACAAATAAATAAGGGTAGTCTCATGACACCACACCAGCCATCTTGAAGCTAAATCATGAATACGTAGTTGCTGAGCTTCTAGGCCTGTCTTCACAAAAGTAAATGATGAGGGACGCCTGGGTGGCTCAGTTGGTTAAGCATCTGCCTTCAGCTCAGGTCATGATCCCGGGGTGCTAGGATGGAGTCCAGCATGGGTCTCCCTGCTCAGTGGGGAGCCTGCTTCTCCTTCTGCCTACCGCTCCCCCTGCTTGTGCTCTCTCTCTCTTTGGCAAATAAATAAATAAAACCTTAAAAAAAAAAAAGTAAAAGATGAACATGTGCACAGAATTCTACATAGGACAGCCCATAGGGGAGGTCAGGTATACAGCACACAATAGAGGGCCCAGGAGGACTTTTGCATTCATAATGAAAATCAAGTTAGCTTTCAAGCTTCATGACAGTGCCTACTTAGCATCATCTTTAGTCAGATGCCATCTAATTTAGAAACCTGAAAATATTTTTGAATTGCATTTTTGTAAATTTACAAGGAGATAATCTCATCCCAGATGTCAAAGATGTATATGTGATTTAGTTCATTTATCCGAGGAAAGCACAGTCAATAACCCACTCAAGGGTCTTTCCTTTTTCTTTTACATTAAAATTCTAACTTTATGAATTCTCCAAAGCCTCATTTAATTGTTTTGGTTTAAATTTTTTTTTGACAGTCTAAGGCTCTTTGAAAGTTAGAAATTAAAGAATCTAAGTTCAGAATGGCTATTAAATAGCTAAGAAACTGGGGGTGGGGGTGAAATGGAAAAGAGTTCCAGGGAATCTGCCACCTAAGTTCCCTACATGCAGAATAAACAGAAAATAGTTTGAAACAGACTCTTGAGTTTCAGAAAATATACACAGGCTTAGTGTAATTTATTTAATATTTACTCAACAGGACAAGTCAAATCATGGTTTTTTGATTCAACTGTAATTTAAAAAATCATTAAAAATCATTTACCACTAATCCTACTACAGAGAGCATTTATTCTTTCCCTGAAACACTGTCAATAACATGGGCATTAGCAACTTTCACTGTACAAAAAACAGTTTTACAAACAGAACAACTGTAAAGCTGAACCCAGGGCTACTGGGAATAAATGGGGTCAACAGCAAAGATAATCACTATGGTTGACCAACAGCTCATTTTATAGAGCAATTGTCCAGGCAATGATTTGATCTACTTCTCTAAAAATCTGTTAATTATTTCTCAGATTCACTTTCCATCCCTATTTTCTCGAGATGCTCAGCTTCAGTATATTCAGGCTTGAAGCATAGTGTTAACTATTTGTTGTGATCTTTTGCAAAAAGAGTAAAGTTAGTTCAGATGGTTTGATAAACTTAATTCCTTTGAGCAGCGAGAAGCAAATAAAAGAACTACTTTACTGTGCAGGGTCTCTAGGAAAGATAGCTAGACTGGAATCTGGCGTTTCATTGTTGAAGAGTTATTTTAAGCATGATTAGACATAGCCCTTGGAGCACTGACACAGGATCCAGGCAAGTAGGATTCTAGGCTGATCCTGCCACTCCTTCATTATTCATTGAGAAAAAGCATTAAACTCCTTGGGCTTAAGCCTCTTCACTTGGAAAAGAAATATTTATTAGAATAAGTATTTCCTAAAATTCTCCTATTATAAATATAAAATTCTACAAAATAAAAGCAGTTTATTAATCACTGGAAATGCTTGTGTGTTTATCAAATAGCTTGATTTTGATACTTTGTTAATAAAGCCAATCCTAAAGCCACATACCAAGAAGAGCACCTGCATGTACATGCTATATGGTGTGGACACTCTTTGCCACCTTTACTGTGGGGCATGGGGCTTCATCCTGACCACCTTCCACATTCCAGTGCCCATGTGTTCTTGGACACAGTGTCTTGGAAACTTCTTCCCCAAAAGAAGTATTTTGATAAATGGGCTCGATCTTCGCCAGATCCCAGCAGATTTCAAACTTTCAAAATAAATAATATCAGGGTTGCCTGGGTGGCTCAGTCAGTAAAGTGTCTGCCTTCAGCTCAGATCATGATCCCAGGGTCCTGAGATTGAGTCCCGTGTTGGACTCCTGGCTCAATGGGGAGTCTGTTTCTCCTCCCACTGCCCCTCCACCCCCGCTCATGCTCTCTCTCTCTCTCAAATAAATAAGTAAATATTTTAAAAAATAATCAGGGCACCTGGGTGGCTCAGTTGGTTAAGCAACTGCCTTTGGCTCAGGTCATGATCCTGGAGTCCCTGGATCGAGTCCCGCATTGGGCTCCCTGCTCTGCAGGGAGTCTTCTTCTCCCTCTGACCCTCCCCCCTCTCATGTGCTTTCTCTCTCTGATTCTCTCTCTCAAATAAATAAAATCTTTAAAAAAATAAAAAAATAATATCAATATAAGATTTTTCATTCTGAAAGTAGTGTTCAAAAATTGTGAAAAATAGAAAAGTAGAAAGTGAGAACAGGTTTTGCACAATTTTATGATCCAAAGATCTTATTTGTTATTTTTTATTGTTTATCCCATCACAATTTTGTAGATATGAACAAATTTAGTTGTGATCATCTGGTATATTCAAAATGTTATAATACTAATTGTAATGTCAGGTTTTCTTATTGTAACAATATATACACAAAGTATATGTTTGGAAAATAAGAGGGAAATGCTAAAAAGAAAATAAAAACATGTAAAATCTTATTTAAGAAGACAATTATCTGTATAACTTTAGGGAAAACTCTAGAAAAGGAACTCACTGTGAACACATTTGACCACGGGCACTCTGATACTATATATTGACTGGTGGGGGAGGGAAATCATGACTATTATTGTGGGACCACTGGTAAGGCAGCTCAGCTACAAAGATCTAGTCTCTATATGTTTGTAGGACACTAGGTCTATGTAACTACCTATTTAAAAAACCATGTTTTCCTTTTGTACTTAGACCCTATCTCCTCTTTTGCATAGCTAGATATTTGCAATTCTGTTTGGCGTTGGGCATTCAAAACAATAAAAACACAGGACGCTAAAAAAAAAAAAAAGGCAAGACAAATACTGAAGCTATTGGCATATTTTCTAACTACTCTGTATCTGTATGGATATGTTATACAAAGGACATATTGCATTCCATATACTGACCCAAGGTGAGGCATTAGAACTGAACCTTCTAGAAGAGCTGCAACCTTAGCCCTACTGACCAACACCTTTACAGGTTTCAGAAAGCTAATTTAAAGGAAGTTCTTTGACTGATGGATAATGTGTCTCCCCAGTAGTTACATCAACACCTATGTTAGCACTTCAGACTCTTTCAGTGGTCCCACGACCACCCACACATTGGGTACTTCCCTGAAAGGACTCACAGGTCTCAGCATATGGTTGTACTCATGGCTAAGGTTTATAACAGCAATACAGCAAAGCTATCCGGGCTGAGAATAGGGAATAAAGACATGTCACGCAGAGTCTGGAGGTTTCCTATGATCTCAAAGGGGCTACACACAGCCCACTTGCCCCCAGCAGTGAAATGCACCCTCGTGTCGGCAGTGTTTTTACCCAGGAAAGCCTGTGTGAGACTCGGATCCCAAGGCTTTTAATTGGGGGCTGGTGATGCAGGCACACAGTGTCTAGCCACAGCTACTTAAACCCTAAACTTCCAGAGTAAAAGCTACTGTTCACCATAAATCATATTATCTGAGAGGACTGGTACAGCAGTCCTATCAGCACTGGGAACACTCTAAAGCCACTGCCAGCCAGATGCCGGCTCTGCCATTCGCTGCCTGTGTTGTTCAATCTCTTAGATTCAGTTTTCTCACTTATTAACTGGGGATTATAGTAAGAAATAGGGTTGTGAGATCCTAATCTTCGTGATGCAGTTAGCACAATACCTGGCACACAGCATTCTATGAAAGCTATTATTATCGAGTTAAACAAAATTACATTAATGATATGTATAATAAATGAATCATGCAGGATATTCAATATGACATTTAAAGATATTGAGAGCAGTATGTACGTCCTTTGGTAACAGAAATAGACATTATGTTATTTATGCAATTCTCTATGTCTGTATGTATTTTCTGGGGGGACTGGTATTTTATTTAATAAAACTATTCCGACTATTTGAAGGGTATAAACATTATGAACAAGTGTTGAAAAAGAACAACAGAGGTTCGTGATATAAATGATCCTGAAACTTTCAAGAGATTTCATCTGAACTGTGGCGTGAAGATTTGTTTTCCTTAGTACTGGGAAAGGAAAAATAGCACAAGAAAAATGAGAAGTACTGTAAGGTCAGACTGAACCCCTAACTCATTGCTGTTACACCTAAGGAGATGTGCCTTTTATTTATTCAGTGCTTTACTGTGTCATATCCTGTACTAAATACTTTATGCCTTTATTTCATTTGTGAATTAGGCATCATTATTGCATTTGTACTCATGAACAAACTGTGACCCAGAGAATCTAATATGACCAAGAGAGCCCTAGGAAGTGCAGATCTAGGAATTTGAATTCAGAGAAGTCTGCCTCAGGGTCAGAGCTCTTTCCCACTTTTGTGTTTCTGTTTCTCAGGGCCTAGAAGAGCTTTCCATGTCCAAAACTTCACTCATGCTAATAATTCAATCATGCTAATAATTCACTCATGCTAATAATTCTTTCATGTTGCCTTTATCTGTCTCTAAACGTACAAACTGCTGGACAGAGAAGAAAGGTAGATTCATATTAACCCAGGACTCAGTGGTCATTTAGAGATCATTTAATGATCTTTCTGTTTTTTTTAATAGACTTCCCCAAAACGAGTTTTTTTTTTTTTAAATGCCCATGCTGCAGCTAATTTAACATAAAAGTTTTATTAGAGGTCATCTATTAGGAAGTAAATGTTTTCAACAAACAACAGGAGTAGACAATAATGCATCTGGAAAACCAGACAGACCATTTCATCCCAGATTTCCTTTCTTCAGAGAGGTACATTCTTTTTGTCTTGTTCTTTCCAGAAAGTCTGGCTTGATGCATTTTCAAGGTGCACAGAACACACACACACACACACACACACACACACACACCACATAGTCAAAAAAGAAAGAATGCAAAAAATCCGAAGTAGTATGCTCTAAAGCCCCAAGGGAACTTCAGTAAGTCAATGCATTTTGTGACCATATTTCGTGGTCTAAACAAGGGAAAATGCACAGGATCTAAAAGCCCTTGAGATTAGTGCCTGCATTTCAAGGTCAGTTGTGTAATGTAGAGAAGCATCACTATTTGAAATAGTGAAAAGAGAAAATCAGGATTCAGTGTGTAGGGTGTGGGATAGCAGTAGCTAGAGAATGTTCCTTCTGAGGAGTGAAAACAGAAGCACAGAACAAGTAGAGAATTTGCAGCCTCCTAAAACTGTAAAAACACAGCTATTCTGTGACCTCAAGAAGCTGAAACGGTTTGACTTAAGGGAAGTATTGACATCTTTCTCCAACTCTGTCCTACCCATGGGAGTCCATGGGAGCCAAACTATATAAGATGTTCAGAGGTTACTAGTTTTTTTTTTTTTCCATTTATTTAGGCAATCTCTATACCCAATGTAGGGCTCAAACTTACTACCCTGAGACCAAGAGTGGCACGCTCCACCCACTGAGCCAGCTAAGTGCCCCCAGAGGTTATTGGTTTTAAACTGAAGCACTGTAGGAGGATCCAGAGGGATGTGGAATAATATTTAAAAGTAACTGTGTACTCATACTGTCACACCACAGGAAAATTCTGGGGGAAAACTTCTAATATGATTTTCCCCCTATTGTAGTGATTACTTTGAATTTCTTTTTTGGCCTGTCACTAAAGAGTAGTTCTTCCTAACTAGTGAGAAAGTGCAGGCCTCAGGCAGAAATTTCAATCTATGTAGGTCGAGGAAAAATAGCTAGATGGTGATAAAAACAGAGATACAGACATAGATATATAGCTACTAGTTACTTCATTACAAATGAAGATGAAGAACACCCTTCTTGTAATATTTATTTCCCTTTAGAGAAAAGTATCTTAACTTTGAACTCCACAGAGTTGGTACAATCTTTCATTTTTTTAAACTCATGCCCAATAATGAGAACTGTACTTATCTATCGTGTTCAGCAGCCACTCATTGCCAGATGTATATAAAGCTTCGGACACATGGGGAAACAGAGAACTAACCCAGAGAAGCCTTCAAATAAAAGCTAGGAGAGGGAAAACCTCACAAGCTTTAACATCTTCCTTCTATCATTAATAGATTTGATGTTTCTTTTTTTTTTTAAGAGTTTATTTATTTGAGGGGGGGGAGGGGCAGCAGGAGAGGGAGAAGCAGACTCCCCACTGAGCAGGGATCCATCCCAGGAACCCGAGATCATGACCTGAGCTGAAGGCAGATGTTTAACCAGCTGAGCCACCCAGGCGCCCCTGGATTTGATGTTTCCTGGCGACCACAGTCAGGATGACTGTAAGTTCTAGGGTACTCTAGATCTGTTATTGTGGCATAACTACTAATAATGTGTCCTATTGTTCTCAAAAGCACCCCATTTCAGAAAAAAAAAAAGAGATAGAGGCAAACTAAGGAACAAACTCTTAACTATACAGAACAAACTAATGGTTACCAGAGAGGAGGTGAGTAGGAAGATGGGTTAAACAGGTGATGGGGATTAAGACGTGTATTTGTTGTGACGAGCACCATTTTATAGAAGTGCTGAATCACTATATTGTACACCTGAAACTAATATTATACTGCATGTTAACTGCAATTTAAACAAAAACTTTTTTAAAAAGCACCCCATTCCAGATTTAGTTTCTGAATTATAGTGTTACTTTATATTTTATAGTGTTACTTTAGAAATTACAGTAGATAGATGAATGGATAAAGAGTATGTGATATATATATAAAATGGAATATTACTCAGCCATAAAAAGAATGAAATCTTGCCATTTATAATGACATGAATGGAGCTAGAGAATATAATGCTAAGGAAAATAAGTCTGTCAGAAAAAGATAAATATAGTATGATTTCACTCATATGTGGAATTTAAGAAGCAAAACAAACAAAGAAAAAATGGTGAGTATGGAATACCATATAGAATTGCTGAATCATGATACTATACACTTGAAACCAATATAACAATGTATGTTAACCATACTGGAATGAAAATAAAAAAACTTAAAATAAACTGGGGCAGAGGGCTTTGCAAAAAAAAAAAAAAAAAAAGGAAGGAAGGAAAAAAGGAAAAAAAGAAATAAAGAAAAGAAGGAAGGAAGAAAGGAATTACTGTAATTATGCAGAATTTATCCAGAGAGGAATATGAATGCACACACCCAATATTCCCATCTACAAACCTTCTTTGTTAACAAATTCAAACCGCGTAGTGTCTACCCTATGACAGACGCCCTGGAAGTCAATGGCATTTTAATTGACTTCAGTAAGAACTTCAATAAGAACTGACTCTGTTAAAATGTGCCAAGAGGGTTTTGGTTCAATATTACTGTCTTATGAATTTTGTTAGTGCCATTTTTGAGGTTTACTTATTGCTCAACAGTGCTTCCCAGGACAACCTTATAAGGGTAAGCAATTTCACTGACTTGTTATTGTGTTTGTAATTCATAGGGAACAAATATAGTCTAGTTTTATTTCTTCTGGTTTTTCTTTTGAAATTGGAATCCACACTGAAGATTTTTTGTTGTACATATTATCATTGTAATTCTTATTATGCTATTTTCTCAAGCTTTGAAGAAAAATAAGTATTTTTTAAGTGATTTTATCCATTTATTTGAGAGTGTGAGTGTGAGACAGCATGAGTGGGGGGAGGGGCAGAAGGAGAGGGAGAAGAAGACTCCCTGCTGAGCAGGGAGCCCCAAGGACAGGAGTATTGATCCCAGGACCCTGGGATTATGACATGAACCGAAGGCAGATGCTTAACCAACTTAGCCACCGAGGTGCTGCAAGGAAAGTAAGTATCAAATAATATAGGAAAATAGGAGTAGAAGCCTCCTTATGGTAGAATAGTAAAAGTAGCTAAGATTTGTTGAGGGCTTATTAAATGCCAGAAGCTTTTCTAAGTCACTTATACATTAAAAATCTGCAGAAGAATCCTATGAGGTAAGTACTATTTCCCCCATTTTACAGATGGGTAAGCTGAAGAACAAAGAATTTAAGCCAACTGCCCAAGTTCAAGTCGTATAGTTACGGGGTATCACAGTCAGGATTTTATTCCAGATATGAATCCCAAGTCTGCAATATTAAACCTTCATAGATTGCCTCTCTGGAGTGTGACCACATACTTAATCAGCACACATATGGGCACTGGATTCTCCCAGCCAAGAACCAAGCAGAAGTGTTTCTAAGTCCCCACTCTGTGGCCAAACCTGTGCTATGGACCCAAGGCATACAAAAGGAGTTTAACTCTCACTTCTGCCCTCTTAGAAATTAGACTGTATATGTACTGCAGTGGTTGCAAATTGGTTGCACACTGGAATCATCTGGGGAGTTAAAAATAAATGCCACAGGGTGGGAGGTATGGGGATGATGGGCAGATGTCTTCATCTCCAGAGATTCTGATTTAATTGATCCAGGTCACAGTCTGGACATAAGGATTTTTGAAATCTCCACAGATGATTCTAATGCGAAGCCATTGAGGCAAACCACCAATGTACAGCAAATTATTAACCCAGGTGAAAAAGTCACTCCAAACATTTTTCTAAACAATCTAGCAGGTGAAATAGACTTGAGAGTTGTGAGGCCAGGGTCGGCTGGAGTTGTCAGGGAAAGCTATGTGGGACTTAAAATTGGCATTAAAGGCTGTATGAAGTTTGAGTGGGTAGAAGAGAGGGCACTGAACAGAAAAAAAAAAAATGAAGGCAGGAATTAACTTGATCCTAGATGGAGGCAAGAGTAGGACAAAACATATGTCTTGCCTCCTGAGCACAGACACTCCCAGGAATTAGGCTCCAGGGAGCATTGTCAGTCCCATCTGGCCCACAGCTGTTTCTGGATACCAGACAGGATTATCTCCTGCCAGAACAACCTCAATCCTGATGAGTAGCTGAGCTTAGTGGCTCAGTACACCTTCTAGCTCTGAATTTGGAAACCACCAACACGTGGCATCTGAACTCCAAGAGAACCCTGGAATTCACTTACTGCTGACATAACCACCATATCATCCACATTGTTCCTTTTAGGAAAGTTTTAGAGGAAATTAATAGAGATTTGTATTTTAAAAATAAGACCAGATTTCTTAAAAGTATCAGGCTTATAATGGTCCAATTATTTCTCATCCCCTGTACCAAGCATCCTTATGTTCCCTTCATAGTTCCAACATCCATTTGAACACCATGAAGTGAGATCCAAAAGTCATTCCCAAGTACCTTCTGGACTCAGTACTTTGAAATGGGTTGGTCTCTGGGTTTTTAACCATAAACCATGTATTAAAACTATATTTAATCTAACAGTACAGTACAAAAATCATACACCATGATCAAGGAGAATTTATTTCTGGGATGCAAGGGTGGTTCAATATTGACAAAACAAACAAGATGATGTGTCACATCAATAAGAGAAAGGATAAAAACCATATGATCATTTCAATAGATGCAGAAAAAAAAAACACTTGACAAAGTACAACATCCATTTATAATAAAAAATCCTCCACAAAGTAGGTCTAGAGGAAACATCTCAACATAATAAAGACCTTATATGAAACACCCACAGCCAACATCATACTCAATGGAGAAAAACTGACAGCTTTTCCCCTAAGGTCAGGAACAAGACAAGGATGTCCACACTCACCACTTTTATTCAACATAATACTGGAAGTGCTAGCCATAGCAATTAGACAACAGAAAGATATAAATGGCACCCAAATTGGTAAGGAATAAGTAAAACTCTCATTATATTCACATGACATGATATTATATATAGAAAACACTAAAGACTCTACCAGAAAACTACTAGAACTGATAGATGAATTCAGTAAAGTCACAGGGTATAAAATCTAGGTACAGAAATCTGCTGCATCCTTAACACTAATAATGAAGTAGCAGAAATTAAAATTAAGAAAACAAATCCCACTTACAAATGCACCAAAGCCAATAAAATATCTAGGAATAAACTTAACCAAAGAGGTGTCAGACCTGTACTCTGAAAACTATAAAACGCTGATGAAAGAAACTGAAAATGACACAAAGAAATGGAAAGGCAGGGGCGCCTGGGTGGCTCAGTCGTTAAGCGTCTGCCTTCGGCTCAGGTCATGATCCCAGGGTCCTGGGATCGAGCCCCGCATCAGGCTCCCTGCTTGGCAGGAAGCCTGCTTCTCCCTCTCCCACTCCCCCTGCTTGTGTTCCCTCTCTCACTGTGTCTCTCTCTGTCAAATAAATAAATAAAATCTTCAAAAAAAAAAAAAAAAAGAAAGAAATGGAAAGGCATCTCATGCTCATGGTTTGGAAGAACAGATAGTGTTAAAATATCTACACTACCCAAAGCAATCTACACATTTAATGCAATCCCTATTAAAATACCATCAGCATTTTTCATAGAAGTAGAACAAACAATCCTAAAATTTGTATAAAACCGCAAAAGACCCCAAATAGCCAAAGCAATCTTGAAAAAGAAAAACACAACTGGAAGTATCACAATTCCAGATTTTAAGATGTATTACAAAGCAGCAGTAATTAAAACAGTATAGTACTGGCATATAGAAACATAGATCAGTAGAATAGAATAGAAACCCAGAAATAAACCCACAATTATATGGTCAATTAATCTTCAACAAAGGAGGCAAGAATATGCAATGGTAAAAAGACAGTCTCTGTAACAAATTGTGTTGGACAGCAAAAGAATGAAAATGGACCACTTTCTTAAACCATACACAAAAATAAACTCAAAATGGATTAGAGACCTGAAATTAGAGACCTGAAACCATAAAGATCCTAGAAGATTAATCTCTAGGCAGTAATCTCATTGACATGGGCTGAAGGAACATCTTTCTAGATATGTCTCCTGAGGAAAAGAAAAGAAAAGCAAAAATAAACTATTAAATAGTTTAAAATAAAAAGCTCTGTACAACAAAGGAAACGATCAACAAAACTAAAAGGCAGCCCATGGAATGGGAGAAGATATTCGCAAATGACATATCCAAAAAGGGATAGTATCCAAAATATACAAATAGCTGATACAACTCAATACCCAAAAACCAAATAACCCAGTTACAAAATGGACAGAATACATGAACAGACATTTCTCCAAAGAAGACATCCAGATGGCCAACAGGCACAAGAAAAGATGCTCAACATCTCTCATCATCAGGGAAATGCAAACCAAACTACAGTGAGATATCACTTCACACCTGTCAGAAAGGCTAAAATCAGAAACACAAGAAACAACAGGTGTTGGTGAGGATGTGGAGAAAAAGGAACCCTCCTACACCGTTGGTGGGAATGCAAACTGGTGCAGCCACTCTGGAAAGCAGTATGGAGGTTCCTCAAAAAATTAACAGAACTACCCTATGATTCAGTAATGGCACTACTGGGTATTTACCCAAATACAAGAACACTAATAATTCAAAGGGATACATGTATTCTTATGTTTATAGCAGCATTATTTACAACAGCCAAGATATGAAAGCAGCCCAAGTGTCCATTGATTGGTGAACGGATAAAGAAATGTGGTATATAGACACACATACACACGCAAAATGGAATATTATGCAGCCATAAAAAGAATGAAATCTTGCCATTTGCAACAACATGGATGGGGATAGAAAGTGTAATGCTAACTGAAATAAGTCAAAGACAAATACCATACAATCTCATTGACATGTGGAATTTAAGAAACAAAACAAATGAGCAAAAGGAAAAAAAGAGAGACAAACCAAGAAACAGACTTTGAACTATAGAGAACAAACTGATGGTTAACAACAACTTTATTTTATTCCATGAAACATACCACAAAGTGAAATGAAGCAATGAAAAAGTATTTTAATAGTTTTTTTAAAAAGGATTAAACTTATGCTCTATTTACCAAGTAATCAATTCTCTTACCACTTCCCACATTACTAAATTCACATGAATACAAGTTCTTTCCATAGGGAACACACTATCACCCAAAGATGCTGATTTATCATAACAAGAAACATAAAGGAAAGTCCTGAGTACTATTTGTGGTTCTGTCACAAAATGCTTATCTGGGTCCTAGTTTCCTTGTCTTTAAGGTGTGAGGAGGGGGATAAGAACCTCTAGGTCACTTCCAACTCTGAAATGTCTGGATTCCTGGATCTAGACTGCTTAATTCCCTGAAAACGCCTTGCATAGACCAATGTGGAACATAAAATGGTTAAAAGGACTATAAGAAGTCATCAGGTAAGTTGTGTTACAGGCCTGAATATACTTATGCTATTAATGTAGGGCTTGTTTTCCATTAAATCTCCATTTTGATTTGACATTAGTTTTAGGCCCAACCTATCAAAATAAAGCAAGAAAGCCATATCTATAGGATGGCCATATCTCCAAATATGGCCCCCTAATGAACCATAATTCCCATTGTTCACATCCTTGCATAGTCCCTTCCCCTCTCCCTATTTAACCAAGAAAATTCAACTGAAATGATGTTGAGGGACTTCCAAGGTCAAGACAAAGAAGACTTGCACCTTACTCCTTGGTTCATTCATTCTAGGGGAAACTAGCCATCACTAAGTCTAACTACTCTTAGATCACCATGCTGTAAGGAAGCTCAAGTTAGCCATGTAGAGAGGCTGTTAGAACTAATACCAATTCAGTAAAATTGCAGAATATAAAAACAGCAAAAAAAAAAATCAGCTGTGTTTCTATACACTAACAGTGAACTATCTGAAAGAGAAATAAAGAAAACAATTTCATTTACAATAGCCTCAAAAACAATAAAATACCTAGGAATAAGTTTAACCAAAGAGCTATACACTGAAAACTGTAAGACACTGATGAAAGAAACTGAAGACACAAATAAATGGAAAGGCATGCCACTTGGCTATATGGAATTTATAATAAATAATGTGTGTGGTATACATCTTTTATATCATTAGGCTTTATAATAAACCTATGTACATATATGTATATATATAATACATATGTATATTATACACATGCTTTTTTTTTAGAGAGCAGATAGCTAAACATTTATCAGCACATCTCTGGACATATTTACATAAAAATAACATATTGGTATAAACCAAAGGCCAATGAACACCATGGAAATAAAGATTTTTCAGGAGAAAAAACTGGAGTAGAATTCAATCACCATGATTTTAATAAAAATGGTGAAGCCAAACACTTTTTAAAAAATATTTATTTATTTTAGAGATAGAGCACATGCATGTGCAAGCAGGGTGAGGCGCAGAGAGAGAGGTAGAGGGAAAGAATCTCGGACTCCCTGCTGAGTGCGGGACCCCACACGGGTCTCAATGAGGGGCTTGATCTCACAACCCTGAGATCATGACCTGAGCTGAAACCAAGAGTCCCATGCTCAACCGACTAAACCACCCAGGTACCCATGAAGCCAAACATTTTTGAATCATAACAATAGTACCATATTCAAACTAAAAGTAAACATTTCATTTTAGTAAAACAATATTATGTATGGCATTAAATTAATGTTATTAAATATTTCAGTTTAGTATTAATTTTTATTTTTTTATTTTTTGGAGAGGAAGAGTGAGGTGGGGGTAGGAGGGGTAGAGGGAGAGGGAGAGAGAAAATCTTAAGCAGGCTCCATGTGCAGCACAGAGCCTGATGTGGGGCTCAGTCTCACAACCCTGAGATCATGACCTGAGCCAGAACCAATAATCTGACACTTAATTGAGTAAGCCACCCATGTGCCCCTTAATAGATTTATTTTAATACATTTAATAGTAAAATTTGTTTTGGATTTTAGAGCAGGATAAGAACTAGGAGCATTCATTCATTCTTTTCCCAGTGAATGGATGGCTATAGTTAATATATAACACTACTTTAGGTGCTAGGATATATCAGTGAACAAAATTTCAAAGTTTGTTCCTATTTTATTCATTTAAGTACTATTTTAATTTTAAAAAATATAAATATTGGATATTTGTATTTTTTTCTTTAGAAAAAGCCTATACATTATTCAGATTTGAGAATAAAAACAAGTTAGAGCCTTTTTCAAAAGTAGGACAAGTGGTCCATGGCCTGTTCACTGCTGAGAGAGCCGAACATAAAACTCATAACTCAGTCAACCATCATGGCTAAGGGGTAGGAATGAGGGGACACTAGTCTTTGTCACTATTTCACTTTAATGTGTGTGTGTTTCTTTGTGGATCATCAAAAAATAGACCATACTCAATATATATAATTTTTAAATAGTTTCATTGGTGACTAAGCTCTTACACTAAAACTTTTTCCTCCTTTAAAAAAGATGGGGTTTTAACAGGGCAATTTAAAGTAGATAAATGTATTAAGGTTCTCCAGAGAAACAGAATCATTAGGATATGTATAGACCTATTGATATATAGCTAGCTAACTATATAGATAGATGTTAAGGAAGTAGCTTATGTGATTGTGGAGGTGCAAGTCCAAAATTTGCAGAATAGTCTGGCTAGAGACCCAGGGACAGCTGCTGTCTCAGTCCAAAGGCAGTCTGCTGGCAAAATTCCTTCTTGCTCAGAGGATGTCAGTCTTTTTAAAATTAAGGCCTTCAAATGGTTGAACGAGGTCCACCCACAATATGGAGGGTTATCTGCTTTCTCAAAGTCAACTGATTTAAATGTTAACCACATTGAAAGAACACTTTTACAGAA
This sequence comes from Neomonachus schauinslandi, assembly GCF_002201575.2. NCBI lineage: Eukaryota > Metazoa > Chordata > Mammalia > Carnivora > Phocidae > Neomonachus > Neomonachus schauinslandi. The sequence continues at coordinate 22,582,012 of NC_058409.1, read as the reverse complement.
ACAACCAGAATGTATGACCAAATATCTGGGCACTATGGCTCAGCAAAGTTGACACATAAAATTAATCATTATAGTAGAATATTTAACATTATCACAAGTCATTCAGCATTTATTAATTGATAATTTGCAAAATACATATAAAAATATTTAAAATGTTAAGCTTATCTCTTATTTTGAGATAAGAAATCATTTCTAGCAAGTAACTATAAATTGAACTCAATTCTGGCAAATAACCATGAATCTGATTCCACCGTACTTAAACTTATATTAGGTTTTCCTACCGTCTGTTAAATTACTTAGTCCTGCAACAAAAATAAAAAGCAAATAAAACAGAAATTATTAAAGAGTAATTTGAACTCAAAAGGAAAAACTAAAGTATTGGATTTGGAAAAGAATATAGGTAAATAAAGGTCAGCTGTTGCACTTATATATTTTAAGTTCTTTCACTAAAAATAAGGGCATGATGGTAATTTTAAAAAACATGAACACAGGATAGGGAGAGGTGAGGAATAAGAGAGCAAAAGGTTTTGCCAGCATGTCAAAGGAAGAAATTGTTGGGAAGGATCAGAAAACTGCAAAATAGAAATGAAGTCAAACTGGGAGTGATGAAAGGACTATAAAGGTTCTCAAGCTATAAAGAAGAGACTAGAGAGGCATCCCATAGATTGCCTTAAGAGCATTTGGCCTGTGAAACAATAATGTGCTCAGCTTTAGGGCTGAGGAAGCAATAAAGAGACAGTCAGACAGCCCATATGTGTGTACCCGTGATGATGCACTTTCTGATGCCTTGCTCCTTAAACCCTATGCCTCAACTAGAACCATATGCCATTTCTGCTGAAAGCCAACTTGGCAACCACCATGTGACCCTACATTTTCATTTCAAAATATCCAGTTGAGATGAATTATCACTGGAACTTCAATAGCCCAGTCATGGCAAAAAATAAGTCTTCAATTTTTCCTTATACAAGAGGAATTTGTTTACTTTTCCTTTAAATAAGACAGTTATGATCAGTATAATGGGCACTGGTTGGTGCTTTACCCAAATCACCTAGGATACCTTTTACAGTTTCTGCATACCCCTTCTCAGGCCTCTGGTGTACTCTTGCCTCCTAAGGCCTATACACAAGACTATCTTCTTCTAGCACTGCTGGGCTGCAGGAGTAGAGAGCCAGCAATTTACATTTGCACCTCCCCATTTCCCTTTCCCAGCCAATGACTGGCATGAGTGTATGAAAGCCCATCTCTTCTATTCAGGTCAAGACAACTCTGAGGTATGGCTTCTACTCAACACTTCCACTACAGGAATTGGCTAACCCTCCCCAGAGGGGAGCCCTTGGCTTGGTTTCTGTCCTGCATCTTCCCCATACCCTTAACCAGTTTCTTCTGGGAAGCCCTTCCCAATAAACCACTTGCACAGACAATCCTTGTCTCAGCCAATCACTGGAAGACAAATCTACAGTTTATATTCTTTTGGCCTTTAGGGTTCTGTCCAAATAATATATGCAAAACAAGACAAAACAAACAAATCCAAGGCTTTGTTATATGGAGCCCCTGATTCCATAGCCAAAGTCATAAACAGTGACTTAGAGGCATCTCAACTCCATAAAGCCGCCAGTTATGTCATATATGTTATTGCCAGTGGCCTGACAGTTTTAAGATGGAAAGCAATATGATGTTCCAGGGAGGCAAAGGACTTCAGAGCCAAATAGACTTGGAGGCAATGTTGGCACAAAATATTTCTATCCTGTACCCACTGGAACCCTTAGATTCTGAATCTATAAAATGAACCTATAAAATGGCAATACTGACCTTGAAGAGTTTTAAAAAGTAAATGAGTAAATGTTTAAAGCATCTGATACACAGTAAGTACCAATTATTGCATTTGGTTTTCTAAAGGGAATAATTTCGCCACAAGGAAAACAGAGCTCATTGAAGCATCTGTTTCCATTTGGTGAAAGGCCCTGGGGCAGAGCCCTAATTAATTTCTGTCATTAGCCACCGGTTTACATGTGAGAGAGAGTGACATGGCAATGATTCGTGTTTACCAGTAATCTTAAGGTTCTTTTGAATTATTGAGGCTTATTTCACTCATTTATTAATACGTGTTTACTGAGTGTTTATATCCCAGGCACTGGGATATGCAGAGATAAAATAGACTAATTCAATACCAATAAACAAGTAAATAAATAAGTATTCAAAATAATCAGAGATAGCATAAATATCATGAAAGAAATAAACAGCGGTATGGGATAAAGTAATTGAGTAAGGGAGGGGAGTAACATTAGACAAGACAGTCAGGAAATGCCTCTCTGAGGGAGGGATATTTGAGCTGGAGCCAGTTTTGTGAAGATCCAGGAAAGAACATTCCAGTCAGAGGAAACAGAAACAGCAAGCCCTAAGGTGGGAGAGACCTTGGTGCCAATGGAACTAAAGTGGTCTGAATTCAGGAGAGCAGGGAGATTAAACCAGAGAAGTTCAGGAAATGATGATGTAGCTCCTTGTGGGTATAAGGAACAGCCTAACTCAATGGGGTTCAGACATGGAAAGCTTTTTTGGTTTTGCTCCTATGTGTATTTAATCAAATCCTTCTATGCTCCTTTATTTAGTCTTTGCTCCTGTTATGTATTTTAATTAATTCCTTAGTAACATTTCAGGTGGTACTTATAAAGCTATAAGTACAGCTAACTTTAGGTATACAACAAGCCAGTTCAGTAAAATTAAATATAATATAAAATTTAACCCTCCAATTAATGAATGCTCTGTTCCTCCCCTAGCTGAGACCGATTAGCACCTGTCAGTTCTTTTACTTCTCCACCACCTCCCTTTCCCTCCTCTGGGTCCTCAGGGTGTGGAGTCTTAGAGAAGATTGGAGGAAAGAGAGCAAATGTCTCTAAATTCATTGGTGCTGCTGCTGGCCTTCCTCATCTATCAATGCTTTCTGTGTCACAGACATTCAAGGGTTCGCTCGCTCACAGGGGGAGTATGTGTGGGTTCTTCAGGGAGCCCTGCAGAGAACAACCAGCTCCCTGATGTAGACAGTCTACCCAACTTGACCTCATCCAATTCACTCTCACTGGTTGTATGTTCTGTAACTACTTGCTTCTGGCAACACGGTTGAAGCCTGGTTCCCCTTTGCACAGCTACCTGGTCAATAGAAGGACTGTTACCCTTTATCTACTAAGTAATGGAGGTATGAGTTCCCTAATGCTCAACTGTCTTCCTATTCTGGCTCTTTCCACTTTCGTTTTCAAATAGGTACATCAGGAGCTTAATAAATCCATTGCATAAACAAATATTCAGTCTATAATTCAGATGTAACTCACAACCTTCAGATCATCCCGATTCATGAGTGGATCTCTTGAAGTGTCCATCCCCCTCACTTGGATTGAAGTAAAACAAGTCCCTTTCTTTTCTCAAGACAAGAAAAAGGAAAATCTACAGCACTCTCCCACAGGCTCATAACTCGGTAATTAGTCTCTAGTTTAGACCAAGTTAGACTGATAAGGGACAGTTAAAGAAGTCTGGGAGATGGTAATGAAATTAATGCTGCTTTTCAAACCTAGTCCTTTGGTGATATGTCTGATGTCATGCTTTACAACTTAGAACTACTTAGCAGCTATTTCACTTTGAATATAATCTTTTGTGTTGAATACAATACATAGTTTTTTGCTCTGAATACAATATATATGATGTACCTACTACTAATAAATGCTTGGTGACTACCGCAGAACTTGTTATTGAAATTCAGATATAATAAGCATAAATGTGTTCATTTCTTCATCAGAACATATTTATTTAGTCCTTAGTGTGATTTTTCTTCACTGGAATTTGAATACATTCCCACTCTTTTTCCTAATTAATCTTTTAATTACTCAAGGTCAACCACTAAGGAACAGTTGTGACCTTTAATATACTCTCTAGCAAGAGACAGTCACATTCTGACTAAGCCCCCTACCCAATCACCCGAAAATATGTGTTTTCACTTCTCTCACCCAGTTCTGTTACAGTCTCTTCTAATACATGCAGATACCTGGGAAGAAGCATAATGGGTTCTTTTCTTTTTCTAATTGAGCTTCCAGTTTTTGTGTATAATGAGGGAGAAAATTAGGTGAGCTGGGTGGATGCCTTGGTTTCAAATTGTGTAAGGAAAGAAAATAGTAGAGTTGAAAAATCACTTACTAATTAACCAAAGCTAATGCATATAAGGTTATAATAAGAAAAATTAAATGAAAGAAAGAAAAAAGAAAAATTAATGTAAAATTTTTTTTTGATCCTCAAATAGAGACACCAGGAAGTCACAGAACCACATTAAACCTTTATCTCTGACACTTAGTCATGACAGATGATTAAACAAAATCATAAATCCATAAATCGGCACATCATTCTATAGCTAATGTGCCATGTATCATGTACGGAGTACATGAAGCAAACCAGCTCTGAGGATTTGAAGCTTCAGTGAGTTCTAAAGAGAGTAAAATTCAGAATTGGCTTGCATGGCATTATAGCCATAGGATATTGGTGCCCAAGTATCCATTCCAGACTTCTATTTAAGCACAGATCTAAGTAGTAAAAACACAGCGGCCTAAGATAACCAATCAGAGCATTCTTTCCCAGTTCTCAAGCATGCAGGTACCGCAGATCAGGTGCCTGAGTAATACATCCCTTGTTCTCAGGGGCTTATCCCCACACATCTAGTCTTTGATTTCATTACAAGTGTGAGGAGATTAAAGTCCTTTGAAAACACTGGGCTGCAGTCAAATAAGCTGAAATCACTTTCTGTCATATAAGTGAATAAGATAGATCTTCTTACCAGGAAAGAAAAGAAATAGATAAAAACTGTTGAACTATAACATGTATTATCATTTACAGACTATTTTCTATGAAAAATAAATCTCTCAAACAAAGAAAAAGGAAATCTCTATGAACCTGGTTTTTACTGACTTGCTTTACCATTCTTATTCCAAAGTCAAAAATTATACAAAAACAGACAGAGAAGGAATAAGAAGAGAAGGCAAAGAACAGTCTCCTCAATAAACAGTATTGGGAAAACTGGCCAGCCTCATGCAAAATAATGGAACTAAATTATTATCTAACACCACACACAAAAATCAACTCAAATGGACTAAAGACTTGCATGTAACACCTGAAACCATAAAATCACTTAGAGAAAACATAGGCAGTAAGCTCCTTGACATTGGTCTTGGCGATGAGTTTCTGGATGTGATTCCAAAAGCAAAAGCAGGAAAAGCATAAATAAACAAATGGGACTACAAACTAAAAACCTTCTGCACAGCAAAGGAAGCCATCAGTAAAAAGAAAAAGCAGAAACTTTATAGCAGAAGCAGAAACCATATGATCTCATTTATATGTTTATAAATGAGAAAGTTTATAAATGAGAAAGAAATTCCATCCCTTTATGGAATGGGGGTATATACCTGCACATGATATATCTGATAAGAGGTTAATATCCAAGATATATAAAGAACTCATACAACTCAATAGCAAAAAATACCTAAACAATTCAATTAAAAACATGGACAGAGAATCTGAATAGACGGGTTTCCAAAGAAGAGACATGGAGATGGCCAACAAGCCACACAAAAAGATGTTCCCTGATTAATCATCAGGGAAATGCGAATCAAAACCACAATGAGATATCACCTCACATCTATTAACGTGGCTATCACCAAAAACACAAGAATTAACAAGTGTTGGTAAGGATGTGGAGAAAAGGGAACCCTGGTGCAGCACTGTTGGTAGAAATACAAACTGGTTCAGCCACTGCAGAAAGCATATGAAGTTTCCTCCAAAAATTAAAAATAGAATTACCATATGGTTCAGGAATTCCATTTCTGGGTATTTATCTAAAGGATATAAAACACTAACTTAAAAAGATATATGTACCCCCATGTTTACTGCAGCATTATTTACAATACCAAGATATGGAAGCAACCTAAGTATCCAGTGATACACGAATGGATATAGAAGATGTGGTATATATACAGAGGAACACTATTCAGCCATGAAGAGTGAAATCTTTCTATCTGCAAAATGGATGGACCTTGGGGGCATTATGCTAATTGAAATAAGACTGACAGAGGGAGACAAGTACCATATGATCTCATTTATATGTTTAATTTAACAACAATAACAGCAACAACAAACCAAGTTCATAGTTAAAGAGAACAAACTGGTTGTTAGCAGAGGCAGGAAACGGAGGGGCAGGAGAAATGGATAGGGGGTCAAAAGGTACAAACTTCCAATTATAAAATAATTAAGTCACAGGGATATAATGTGTATACAACATTACTAATAATACTACACTGCATATTTGAAAGTTGCTAAGAGAGTAGATCTTAAAAGTCCTCATCATGAGAAAAAAATTTCTAACTATATATGGTGACAGATATTAATTGGGTTGATTATGGTGATCATTTCACAATACATACAAATATCAAATCATTATGCTGTACACCTGAAACTAACAGACTGTTGTATGTCAATTATACCTCAATAAGAAAAAACAAGCAAAACACCAGATGAAAAAAATAATAAAAGCAAAGACAGAATTGTAAGAATTAGCCAAACTGTTTTGAAGCTCTTTAAGGAGCTAAATTTGGGAAATTTAAAAGGTGTATAAACATACAATTTCTTGTTATTGTTACCATCAGCAACCTAAGAACCATTGTTTTGATATTTATCCTTAACCAGGAATGCCCATCAATCATTTTTCCTGGGTTACACATAAAGAAAATGTCACTGAGTTTAGTTTTTAGTTGTCTAAATTTGTCTTTCTCTCTTCTTCCTGGTCTTTGTGTGGGTTGTTCCTTCTGACCAAAATATGTTCCCCTCCTCTTGGCCTAACTCTTTCTCATCCTTTACATGACAACTTCAAAACTACTGCTTCTCTAAAACCTTTATGGAATGCATGCACGCTGGTTATGAACCTGTTGCAGCTCAGCTCCAAACCCACTCTTCTACATTCTTTTACATGATGCTTAAGCTGGGACTCTGCAAATTATCCTTTTCAGACTCCTTTACCGGTAGCTCAAGTTAGATTCTGTCCACAAGGGGCATGAGAGAGACACTGGAAGGCAGAAGTAGAGAAAGACCTTTATTTCGTCTATTTGCCGCTGTCACCACAGCAGTGGCAATTCATCTCAGCAACAGCAGTTGGCTCTAGACACCAATAACTTTCAACACTCCCAGAATCAACCTCCGAAATGTTAGCAGCAGGCGGATGTACCTGCTCCTCAAAGGTCTGAGATCCAGTTCTGTGGGATCCCTCGTCCAAAATCTTAGGTTACAGTAACCTGTTGTTTCACTCAGCCTCAGGGATGGCACCTGCTTCCTGCAGTTGTCTTATCTGGGTGATCTCGTTAGGATTTTGTTTGTCAACCCTTCAAAACCTGTGTCTTCAGTTCTCAGTGTTAGACCTGTAGTGTAGAAATTCCTAGTGTGATTTCTTTTTCCTAACTGAACCCAACTGATACAGCAATTGACACCATGAATGAAGTTAGGAAACAGATTCTCAAAGATAAAATCCTAGGACTGATTTGGTTATGCCATTAGCCTTGAATGCTGCGCTAAACAACTTGAAAATTTAAATAGGCACAGGCATCAGAGATACTGCAGGACTAGTTCTGGACCACTGCAATTTAGTGAGTATTACAATGAAGTGAGTCGAATTAATTTTTTGGTTTCCCAGTGCATTTAAAAGTTATGTTTACACTATACTGTAGTATATTAAGTATATAATAGCATTATGTATAAAAAACACTGTACATATCTTAATCAGGAAGTACTCTGCTACTAAAAAATGATAATCACGGGGCGCCCAGGTGGCTCAATTAAGTGGCTGCCTTTGGCTCAGGTCACAATCCCAGGGTCCTGGGATCGAGCCCCAAGTTGGGCTCCCTGCTCACTGGGGGGGGAGTCTGCTTCTCCTTCTCCGCTGCCCCTACCCCTGCTTGTGCTTGTGCTCTCTCTCTCTCAAATAAACAAATAAAATCTTAAAAAAAATTAAATTAAAAAGTGATAATCATCATTGATCTTTCAGTGCAATGTAATGATTTTGCTGGAGGAGAGTCTTGCCTCAATGCTGATGGCTGCTGATGGATCAGGGTGGTGGGTGCTAAAGGCTGGGGTGGCTGTGGTAATTACTTAAAATAAGACAACAGTGGGGACACCGGGGTGGCTCAGTCAGTTAAGCGTCTGCCTTTGGCTCTGGTCATGATCCCAGGGTCTGGGGATCGAGCCCCGCATTGGGCTACCTGCTCAGCATTGGGCTCCCTGCTCAGCAAGGAGCCTGCTTCTCCCTCTGCCTGCCACTCCCTGCTTGTGCTCTCTCTGACAAATAAATAAATGAAATCTTAAAAAAAAAAATAAGACAACAATGAAGTTTGCTGTATTGATCGACTCTTCCTTTCACACATTTCTGTGTAGCATGTTGATAGCATTTTACTCACAGTAGTATTTCCTTAATTCCTTCAAAACTGGAGTCAATCCTCTCAAACCTTACTGCTGCTTTATCAACTAAGTTTAATTAATATCCTAAATCCTTTGTTGTCATTTCAACAGTCTTCATAGCGTCTTCACCAGGAGCAGATCTGTCTCAAGACCCTATTTTCTTTGCTTATCCATAAGAAACAAATTTCCATTTGTTAGTGTTATCATGAGTGTGCAGCAATTCAATCACATCTTTCAGGCTTCACTTCTAACCCTAGTTCTCTTGCTGTTTCCACCACATTTGTAGTGACTTCCTCCACTGAAGCTTGAGACCCTCAAAGTCATCCATGAGGGTTGGATTTAACTTCTTCCAAACTCTTGTTTATGTTGATATTCTGATCACTTCCCATAGATCACAAAGGTTCTCAATGCATCTAAAATGTTGAATCCTTTTGAGAAGGTCTTCTATTTACTTTGCCCAGATCCGTCAGAGGAATCACTATCTATGGCAGCTATAGCCTTATGAAATATATTTCTTCAGTAATAAGACTTGAAAGTCAAAATAACTCCTTGATCCATGGGCTGCAGAATGGATGCTGTGTTAACTGGCAAGAAAACAGCAGTAATCTCGTCCATCTCCATCAGGGCTCTTGGGTGACCAGGTGCACTGTCAACAGGCAGCAATGTTTTGAAAAGAATCTTTTCTTCTGAGCAGTAGGTATCACTAGTGGGCTTAAAATACTCAGTAAGCCATGCTGTACAGAGATGTGCTATTATATAGGCTTTCCATTTATAAAGCACAGATTTATCATAATTCTTAAGTCCCTAGAACTTTTGGAATGGTAGATGAGCACTGGCTTCAACTTATAGCTGCAGTCACCCCTAATAAGGGGTTGAAAAGCTGGTGTTTAGTGTAACCATCTTCATTTCTTATTATCTGAGCTAGATCTTCTGGAGAACTTGCTGCAGCTTCTACATCAGCACTTGCCACTTCGCCTTGCATTTTTATGTTACAGGGATAGCTTCTTTCCTTAAACCTCATGAACCAAACTCTGCCAGCTTCAAACACTTCTTCCGTAGCTTCCTCACCTCTCTCAGCCTTCCTAGAACTGAAGAAATTTAGGGTCTTGCTCTGGATTAGGCTTTGGCTTAAGGGAATGTTGTGTCTGGTTTGATATTCTCTCTAGCCTACCAAACCTTTTCCATATGAGCAATAAGGCTATTTTGTTTCTTATCATCTATGCGTTCACTAGAGTAGCATTTGTAATTTCCTTCAAGAACTTTTCCTTTGCATTCATAACCTGAGTAACTGTTTTGTGCATGACGCCTAGCTTTTGGCCTATCTCAGCTTTCTGTGGAGACATGTGACTCTTCTTTTCACTTGAACACTTAAAGGCTGTTGTAGGGTTATTGATAGGCCTAATTTCAGCATTGTTGTGTCTCAAGGAATAAGGAGGCCCAAGGACAGGGAAAGAGATGGTGGAGCAGTCAGAACACACAACAGTTATTAAGTCTGCTGTTCCATATGGATATGGTTCATGGCGCTCCAAAACAATTACAATGGTAACATTAAAGTTCACTGATCACACCTCACTGTAACAAATAATAACAAAAAAGTTTGAATATTGGGAGAATTACCAAAATGCTACACAGAGACATGAAATGAGCAAATGCTGTTGGAAAAATGGTGCCAACAGACTCGCTCAATGCAGTGTTGCCACACACCTTCAATCTGTAAAAAACCCAGGATCTGTGAAGCACAATAAGGCAAAGTACAATAAAACGAGGTATGCCTGCACCGATTATCTTTGGCATACGGTTTAAATTGTGGCATTGGAATTTACTAAATTATCATTCTATTAAGTACAATAAAGGTGCCTATTAAAGCAGCTGACTTGGGAAATCAGAGGTCTCCTGAACCTGACCTTTATGGTAATAGGAGTGATGACAAAACTGTGGGGTAAGACTTATTTTCTTTATTTATGCCTGTTGGAGAACTTAAAAGAAGTAAACAAGCTCAGGATTTTAAAATTCTCAGTTCAAGAAAAAGAGAGCTTCTATGTCAGTCCTAAGATAATTTTTTATTTCTTACAGCTGTGGGACAGAGATTGCTTAAAGTCAGATGCCAAATTTAATAGTGCAGGTTGAAGAACTACAATACAAGCTGGTTTCACAGATCCACAGGGTCTCCTTTGTTAAAGTCAGAGCATCGATCGGAAAGAGTAGGTCCCAGATATATGAAATGATAACATCTAGGTAGATGCAGATAAAAATGAGACTCATGAACTTCAAAGTCATTCTGAGTCTCTTCTGAGGAGACTTGCCTTCTCCTGCTTGAAACCCTGTAACAACCCATCTGAACAGATATCTTGAAGAAAATGCCCACATCCATTACTCCTTATTACATCTACTCCTATAACTTGGGTATAATGATCCAGGGAAGAAAGTGCAAAAACTGACAAGAAAGGAGATCATTTACACCCCAAGAGAATTACAAGAGTTAGCTAATTTATTTTGACAAAAAACCTGGACAACACACGAGAACAGAGTGTCAGACCAAGGAGGACGGAATATGAAATAAGTGGTGCCTAACACAGTGGTATGAGAACATTTACCAAAGGGTATGTATTTAATGTGAGATTGAGATGCCAAAAATTCCCTGGAATGCAAATTAAAAAAAATCCAAAGATAGGTATAAATATATCTTCGAGAGAGAGCAACGTTGGAGTGATAAGTAGATTTATGACGTGCAACTACACATCTGTCTCCACTTCCATTATTTCCTCCCAAGAAGGCCCAGAGAATACTTCTTTCACCAAAAAATTAAGAAATACATTAAATAAAGAAGCAACAACATCCTAGACAAGCTCAACACTGCCACTGAAGTGGCTCTTTGCTTTCAGCAGGGATGATAGAATCCCAGGGACAGAAACTACGTAGCAGTATTTGATTGCCATAAACAAGGGGAATGCAATGACTTCAGCAAGAAGCAGGACAGAGAGGTAATCAGAAAGTTTGGTCACAAGGCTCTCTGTCAGTGGCTAATTATGGGATCTGTAGGAATAAAATGATGAATAGCCTATTAAAATACTGTGTGATCCATGTAACTGGAAAATCTTCAAATCTGGGGGCCAGAAACTTGACTTGAATCTCCATGATGAGAATCACAGTCTCTTGAAAGGGAGAGGTCCCCTGGAGAGAAAAAACAAAACAAAAAACCTACAGGACTGCCACAGGTAATAACTATGAATCCTTGGCCAAGCCCTCCCCAGATGGACGTGAGGTCATTAACAAGTCAGAGTGGGGTTGCACTCTGCAAAGCATCTATGTCCAATACTTTCCCTTGCACTTGATTGTGCAAGATCTTTTAGCACTAGACACTAACTCTGAACTGACACTAATTTTTGTGGACCAAAACTCTCCAGAATTCTCTTTTCCTTCTGACAGTGTAACTGGTCCCATTTGCACTTCAGTAGTCTGAGTCCTTTAGTGACAACAATGCAGAGTCCCCCTGCTGACCTGCGAGAGACATGGAGTGAAAGAAAAAGAAACTTCTGTTGTTTTAAGTCAGTGAAAAAGGGGTGTTACTTGTAACCACAGCAAAGCGTTGCCTTTACTGACTGATGATTCATCATGTACAAGCCCAAGCTTCTTAGCGTAACACACAAGATCCTGCAAGACCTTGCCCCATCCACTCTCCCTACTCACCTTCTGTCACTCTTTCCTTTAAACTTGATGCTCTAGTAACAGAGTTTCCTGTGCATACTCTGCCTTCTCACAGTTTGTTCCCTTTGTTTACCATATTTTCCTTGCTTATACCCCTTTTTTCTTATCTTCTTCCCTTTGGCTAGAACTTGGTTCAATGTAACTTTCTCCAGGAATCATTCCTTGATTTATTTTGGAGTTTAGTTTGGAGTTCCTAGGAATAATTCTACTGAATATTGAAATTATTGTGTATTGAAATTATGTTTATATAACTCATTCCCAATTAGACTATGATCGGCATGGCCAGGGAAGGATCTATTCATCTTAGTGCCTCCCGTACCTAATACAGTACCTGGCACACAAGAAATGTACAAAAAACACTCTTTAGCTTAAATCTACTTTCTGCATTCAATTTAGCCATCTTAGGGCTTCCAAATTTGAACTGTAAATCAAAGCATCTATGTCCAATACTTTCCCTATGCTCCCTTAATTCTGACAGAGTAGTAAAGAATGTTAATTTCTCCTAGTTGTTTGATGACTGATTGTTTCATTTACTCTACAATTATTTTTGTGATGGGATAAATCTGTTTGTTATATTTCTCTTCTTTTTCTTCCTGGAATCTGTCTAGCCCATGTCAAGATTAGGAAAAGAGTCTTTAACAGTGCAGCTGAGCTGAGGACATGGAAATAAAAGAATCAGACATTCCTTTGAAAAAGTAACACACAAGAGACATGTTAGAAGAAAGTTAACCTTTAGATCTTGATAAGCTGGATTTTCTTTTATATAAAACCCTGAGGAGAAATCCCAGTAAGGACTTAACTTGTCGGGCACCTGGGTGGCTCAGTCGTTGAGCGTCTGCCTTCGGCTCAGGTCGTGATCCCAGGGTCCTGGGATTGAGTCCCACACTGGGCTCCCCGTTCGGCAGAAAGCCCGCTTCTCCCTCTCCCACTCCCCCTGCTTGTGTTCCTGCTCTCGCTGTCTCTCTCTGTCAAATAAATAAATAAAATCTTAAAAAAAAAAAAGAAAGAAAGAAAAAAGAAAAAGGACTTGTCAATCTTTCTACACCCCTGTTCTTCATCACAACTGGATAAAATTCAACGCATGACAATTTCTCCAGAGCCTGAACTCTCAAAGGAGTAGAATGAAATGAAGGAGAGAGGGTAATCAAAAAGTAAAATGTACAGAGAGGACGGGGGAAAGGAGAGAAACTACAAAGGAAGGAGACTTCTCTAAGGACAGAGAAGGGCACTTAACGGCTACCATGGATATTAAAAATGGAACTTCTGGGCAAATGGTAAGATGAGTTGAATAGAAGACACTTCAAAATTTTCACCTTTCCATGATCAGAATGGGTTGGAACATGCTTCCAAATCTAAAGTAAAGCAATGTTTGCATATTTTTTGATTCCTTAAGTGTGTGTTTTGTTTTGTTTTTTTTTAAAGATTTATTTATTTATTTATTTGACACAGCGAGAGAGCTAGAGAGGGAACACAAGCAGTGGGAGCGGGAGAGGGAGAAGCAGGCTCCTGGCTGAGCAGGGAGCCCAATGTGGGCTCCATCCCAGGACGCTGGGATCATGACCTGAGCCGAAGGCAGACACTTAACAGACTGAGTCACCCAGGCGCCCCATCCTTCAGTGTGTTTGAAGGCCTCACAGAAGAGCATTCAATCCCAGGATGAGCCACACTTCCCTTCCAGGCTATGGATTAGAGTACTAGGATTGCATTTACCCAGCAACTTTGATATTGTGGAATAGTCATGAATAAAACTGAGGTTTCTGTCTCCAAGGAGCTATAAACTAGCATTGGTCCATCCATCAAGTGATGTTAGGGGAGAAAGTTCATTCACAGATCCCAAGATCTCTATAGCACACCTCCCTAGGACCCCTGAAGTTGCTACCTTTAAAAACCTAACTGTGCATGGGGGATATCCAGAGATTTTTAGAGGTGGAGAAGATACATAGCAGATGCAATTCCCAAAAAGTCTTCTCTAAACCCTTACTTCCTATTATCAGAGGGACCTCATGAGACAAGGGCCAGGATGACAAATGTGGATTTTATAGAAAGTGCAATAGATGGCAATATACTCTAGTGGTTGAGAGTCATGTACATTTTCAGTCACATAAATTTGGGTTCAAATTCTAGTTTTTCCAATTATAGGCTGTGGGATCTTAGAAAAAATTCTTCATATCTCTAAGACTCAGTTTCTGCATTAGGATATTAGAATAACAGTACCTACATTATAAGGTTATTATAAGGACTAAATAATAAACTGCATTAAGGCACATTAACAAACTGGCTCACAATAAGTATGCAATCATATTAGCTAGAAGTAGTAACAGGAATAGTAGTATCATTCTTTCTTTTGGTATTCGTTTGTATAACAAATATCTCATAAGTGCCAGATATAATGCTAGACAGAAGACAACACAACAATCAAGTTTTAACTGAAACGTCATTCCAGGAGAGGGGATACTTCCCTTCACCTCTCCCATCATGTCAGAGCTCTATATTACCTGTTTCTATCAAGCAGAGGCTTTTCTTCATTTTATCCATTACTTCCTTAGTTATATGCAATGCAATTTCAATTAGTTATTTGTACAAGTATTTGTTTTTTGTTTCTATCTTTTTATACAAGGCTATGAATTTCAGTGGAGGCTGTGTCTCTTCTTCAAAACACTGTGTCTACTTAGACTAACTTAGTATAATGCCTGGTATATTGTATCAATTAAATTTTTATTGCATAAAGGAATGAAAGAAAGAATGAATTAACTAATTAACAAAAACAGATGAAAGAGGATACACAGGTGCTATGGAAACACATGGTCAACAAGGTATTTCAGAGAAAACGTCCCAAGGAACAAGGGGAAGAGCTGTGATCCAGTGTAAGGAATCTCCTGTGAGGAAGAAAGCAGATGGTGAAAAACCACATCTCCCTCTACACACTCTATGCTTCAGTAGCACCAGATTTTACTCCCTTCCACAAAATATATCATGCTCATTAATAACTCTACATACTTTGGGGGAGTAAAAAATTCTCTTCTTCCATCTCTCCATATGTCAAAAATTCAACTTGTCAGTCAGTCCAAGATCAAATACCACCTCTATTGTAAAATACTCCCGAATTCTCCTCAGCTCAAATGAACTGTTTCCTCATTTCTATTCAATCGTATTTCCTACTGCATCCACTGAAGGGTTTAATGTATGTGTGGTTAACTGCAGGTGTCTGTCTCCACCTAGATTAGGATGTCCTTGGAGGTAGGACTTAACTTATTTCACTTTGTATCCCCAAAATACTTGCAGAAAAAAATATATTTAATACTTGTTATCAAACTGAATTGAAACAAAATCCAAGAACTACCACAGCAGGAGTGATAAAGCATCTTTCATTCAGTTTTTAACACCAAGCTCACTTCCAAAGGTCTCTTTATCTTTCTCTTTGCCTTTTTCCAACTGCAACTCACAATTGCTAACACCTACTTTACTGACCTTGCAAGGATCTATAAAGTAATATTAACTGGCATTTTTAAGGTTAGAACATAAAAGATACTCCTTTTTGTTTGCAGAAACTGCACTACTTTCTTCTTTATATTGTTAGCTTCAATAGGAGATGTGTTAATACACAATCTACTTCTTTCATTCTCTCCATCCCCCACAGCTTCTTCCCTTCCTATTATCAATCTCTCACCCCAAAATAGAGATACTCTCTTGTAACTGTAAGTACACCAAAGTGAAAATCTATATTGTTGTTAAAAAATACATTAAATCCTCAATAAATACAACAAGTATTAAACAACCCAAATAAAATTAATTTAATGGAGCTAGGAAAATCATTAGATTTTCTGAGGTTTTGAGTATACTTTATCCCCTTTTTACTTAAAAAATGGTGGTAACAATAACGAGCTTGCATTTGAAAACTGAGACTGGACTGAAAGTAAGTTACCCCAAGAACCAAGTAGGGGGTGGGGATCGTCTGAGCAGAAGCAATGGTGCATGTGCAAGCCCTGAGGCAGGGGAAGAACGGTGTCCTCACAGAACCTTAAGAAAGGCAGGTGGTCTACAACCGTGAACCAGGATATGAGTAAAGCAAGATGAAGTCTGCGAGGTAAGCAGGGTCAGATCATTCACTGCTTTGCAGGCCCAGTAAAGGATTTTATTTTCATTTCAAGTGACCAAAATTTCTTTGAGTTTGTATTTCTAAAACATCACAGTGGCTCTTATGTGGGGAATGAACTGCTAGGGAATTTGACTTAGAAATAAGATAAATAAAAGTAGATTCATTCTTTCATCCAAAAAATCCTTAGAAAGCAATCAAAAACCATCTTTTCACAGAACATTTTCTTTTTTTTTTTTTTTTAAAGATTTTATTTATTTATTTGAGAGAGAGAGAATGAGAGACAGAGAGCACGAGAGGGAAGAGGGTCAGAGGGAGAAGCAGACCCTCCGCTGAGCAGGGAGCCCCATGTGGGACTTGATCCCGGGACTCCAGGACCATGACCTGAGCCGAAGGCAGTCGCTTAACCAACTGAGCCACCTAGGCGCCCTTAACAGAACATTTTCAAGGATAGATCATATTTTGGGGTATCAAGCAAGCCTTAACAAATCGAAGAAGATAGAAATCATCTCTAGTATCCTTTCCAACTATAATGGTATGAAATGAGAAATCAATGACAGGAGGAAAAGTGAAAATTTACCAGTATGTGGCAACTAAACAACACACCCCTGAACAATCAAGGGGTCAAAGAAAAAATAAAAAATCAGAAAGTGCGGCAACTGGCTTAGTCAGAAAAGCATACAACTCTTGACCTTAGGGTTGTGAGATTAATTAAAAATAAATAAATGAACTTAAAAAATTAGTAAGTATCTTGAGACAAATGAAATAAAAATACAACATACCAAAACTTATGAGATGCAACAAAAACATTTCTAAGAAGGAATTTTATAGCAATAAATGCCTACATAAAGAAAAAGGAAAGATCTCAAATAAAAAACCCAACTTTACATCTCAAAGAATTAGAAAGAAAAAAAACCTAAACCCAAAGGTAGCAGAAGGAATAACAAAGATTAGAGCAGAAATAAATGACATAGAGATGGAAAAAAACAAGTATAAAAAAATCATGAAACTGAGTTAGTTTTTTGAAAAGATAAAATTGACAAAACTTTAGCTAGACTAACGAAGAAAAAAGGAGGCCTCAAATAAAATTATAAACGAAAGAGAAGATATTACAACCGACACCACAGAAATACACAGGATTATAAGAGTATAAATACTCTTTTCCAATTGAATGGATCACTTCAAAATGTAAAAAACAAAACAAAACAAAACAAACCACACTAAAACAAACAAAAACCAACAACAATAACAACAACAACAAAAACCAACAAGTTGGATAACCGGGAATAAATTCCTACAGACATACACCCTGCCAAGAATGAAATATGCAGAAATAAAATGTCTGAACAGCTGATAATAAGTAGGGAGACTGAAGCAGTAATCAAAAACCTCCCAACAAAGAACACACCTCCCCAAGACCAGATGGTTTCATTGTCATTCTACCAAGCATTTAAAGAAAAGAGACATTAATGCCAATCCTCAAACTCTTCCAAAAAATCGAAGAGGAGGGAATACTCCCAAACTCATTTTATGAGGCCAGTGTTACCCTGATTCGAAAGCCAGATAATGACATCACAAGAAAAGAAAATATAGGCAAATATCCCTGATAAGTATAGATGCAAAAATTCTCAATAAAATTCTAGCACGGTGAATTCAA
The DNA here is from genome assembly GCF_002201575.2 of Neomonachus schauinslandi. Lineage (NCBI taxonomy): Eukaryota > Metazoa > Chordata > Mammalia > Carnivora > Phocidae > Neomonachus > Neomonachus schauinslandi. The sequence continues at coordinate 22,564,088 of NC_058409.1, read as the reverse complement.
CGGCAGGATCAAAAATGAAGATAAAGTGGGATTTATTTCTTGGATGCAAAAATATTTTAATATCCACAAATCAATAAATATGACCTACCATATTAATAGAATGAAGGATAAAAAGCACATGATTCTCTCAATAGATTTTGAAAAAGCATGTGACAAAATTCAACACCCTTTTATCATAAAAACTCTCAACAAATTGGGTACAAAAAGAATGGACCTCAATATAATACAGGGCATATGTGACAAACCCACAGTTAACATACTCAGTGGTGAAAAACTGAAAGCTTTTACTCTAAGATCAGGAACAAAAATGCTCACATGCACCACTCTTATTCAAAATAGTTCTACAAGTCCTAACCAGGGCAAGTAGGCAAGAAAAAGAAAGAAAAGGCATCCATATCAGTGAGAAGGAAGTAAAATGGTCTCTGTTTGTAGATGACAAGATTTTATACATAAACTATAAAAACTCCACCAAAACTGTTTGAAATAATCAACAAATTCGTAAAGTTGAAAGATATAAAATCAGCATAAAAAATCACTTATATTTCTATATGTTAACAACAAAATATCTAAAAGAAAAATAAAGAAAACAATCCCATTTAAAATAGCATCAAAACCAATAAAATACTTAGGAATAAATTTAACTAAGGAGGTGAAAGATCTATACACTGAAAACTATTAGACACTGATGAGAGAAATTGAAGGAGACACAAATAAATGGTAAGATATCCCATGTTGGTGGATCAGAAGAATTACTATTGTTAAAATGTCTAAACTACCCAAAACCATCTACAGAGTCAATGCAATCCCCACCAAAATTCCAGTGGCAGTTTTTTTCACAGAAATAGAAAAAGCAATCCTAAAATGTGTATGGAACTACAAAAGACCCCAAGGAGCCAAAGCAACATTGAGAAAAACAAACAAACAGACAAACCTGGAGGAATCACACTTCCTGATTTCAATCTATATTACAAAGCTATAGTAACCAAAACAGTATGGTGCTGACATTAAAACAGACACACAGACCAACGGAACAGAATTGAGAGCCCAGAAATCAGCCTGTGCATATACAGTCAATTAATAGTTGGCAGGAAGCTAAGAATAATCAATGGGAAAAAGGTAGTTTCTTTGATAAATGGCTCTGGGAAAATTGGAAAACATGAGAAATAATGAAATCAGATCCCTACTTTATACCATTCACAAAAATTAACCCCAAATGGATTAAAGACTTAAATGTAGAAGACTTGAAACTATAAAAATGCTAGAAGAAAACAGGAGAAAACTTCCTGGCATTGTTCTTTTCACTGATTTCTTAGACATGACACCAAAAACACAGGTGACAAAAGGAAAAATAAACAAGTGGGACTACAAAAAGCTCTGCAAAGCCAAAGAAACACTCAACAAAATGAAAAGGCAATCTAGGAATAGAAGAAAATATTTTCAAACCATGTATCAGCTAAGGGGTTAATATCCAACATATATAAAAAAGAACTCATACAACTCAATAGCAAAAGCACAAATAATCTGATTTAAAAATAGGCACAGGACTGAATAGACATTTTTTCAAAAACATACAGATGGTCAACAGGTATATGAAAAGATGCTCAACATCACTAATCATCAGGGAAATACAAACCAGTTAGGAAACAGATCTGCACATATACAGACACAATGGGCTTTTAGCAAAGGTGCAAAGAGAATTCAGTGAAAAAAGTACAGTCTTTTCAACAAATTGTGCTGGAACAACTGAACATTCATATGGAAAAAAAATTAACCTCAACCTAAAATTAGCCTAAAATAGATTGTAGATCCAATGTAACCATAAAACTAGAAAACAAGAAAATAGAAGAAAATTTTTTCTTGATCTTGGCTTAAACAAACAGTTCTTAGGTTTGACACCAGAAGCAAAAATCATTAAAAAAGACATACTGGGCCTTATTAAAATTAAAAACTTTTTTCTCAAAAGACAGTGTTATGAGAGTGAAAGAATAAGCTAAAGATTCAGAGAAAATATTCACAAATCATGTATCTGAGAGAACTGTATATAAAATTTATTAAAATTTCTCAAATCTCAGTAGTAAGAAAACAAACAGCATGATATAAAATGGACAAAAGATTTGAACAGACACTGAACCAAAGAAAATATATGGATGGCAAATAAACTCATTTTTCCTATGAAAGTGACTAACATCATTAGTCACTAGCAAAATGTCAATCAACAGCAGTGAGATATCACTATACACTTACTATGATGTCTACAAAGGATAAGGAAGGTGGAGGAGGAGGATGAGAAGAAAGAGAAAGAAAAAGAAACTGACAATCCCAAGTACTGGTAAGAAAGCAGAGCAACTGGAAATCTCACACATTGCTCGTAGCAATGCAAAATGACATAGTAACTCTAGAAGACAGATTGAGAGAGTGAATTTTATTATATATAAATTTTAAAACATTTTTGAAAAAAGATAGAAACAAGTTAATAGTCATAGGAAGAGGTGGAGTCAAAAGAGAGTTATTTTAGATGGGAGATATATCTACATGTTTATAGATGGATAAGAATGATCTACTTGGGAGGAAAAACTTATCAATGAGAGACCACACAAAGAATTCTTAAATTTCTTCAAATAGGTAAAAAAAAAAAAAAAAAAGAAAAAAGGAAGCTTGGCAGAACAGGGATGTTGGCATTTTCTAGGAACATAAATTGTTATTTAGAGTAAATAGGAGAGAAAACAGAATATATGGGGACAGACGTAAGTAGGTAAATAGCTACAGTGGGTGTTTTAAGTTCTCTCCTGATTGTTTTTATTTTTCTCAGGGAAATAAAAAGCTGAGAGTGATGCTGAAGGAAGAAGCATTATGTGAAATTATCATCTAAGAGTGTGGGAAAGTGAATAGACTAGGGAAATATAGTATAGTCGATTCAAGAATTATTTAGTGACTCAATAATGGTGCAAGCCTCTGGAAACTAATTCTCATCCAGGAGAAATATGTGGTTTTAGTCTTAAAAAGGGAACCTCTAAAATAGAGCAGTATTAGGTGGGACCAAAACCTGTATTGATGATAATTAGCTCTAAATAAAAAGGAACTTCTGCCATCAGAAACCACAGAGATAATCATCCAAGATAAGAAACACCCAGATATAGTCTTATGTAAATGTTTATTTATATAAGTTAAAAAACAAATTTATCTACATAAGTTATAAAACAAAAAGTTATAAACAAATATCAACAACTTCAAAGGAACCTCAAATTGATTATTTATGTCTGAAATGGAGAGAGTATAAAACATGATACAGGCTTGTAAATGAAAATATACTAAAGACAAAGCAATTATTTGGAGGCCCTTATTTAAAATCCAGCCACATTCAGACAAACTTCAGCATGTCTGTCATTTGGCTCTTTTAATTTCAGAGGTGAGAAAAAGTTAAGAAGGGTACACAGAGCTAATTAATACAGGTATATCTGGTACATGCATCAATAAATAATATAATTTAAAATTACCAGGAGTATCCTGGACATGGTAGCAAAAAGTCATGCATCATCACTATTTCAAGGACATTCCACTTAGAGTCCACAGAGAAAGAAGAGAATTAACTGCCAAGCAGCATCCAGTCCACAACCACCACCTTCAGAAGCAAACTGTTCTTATTATATCCAGAAACTATGTCCAAAGCAAAAGATTTAAAGGAGAGATTTGAAAGGTGTGAAATGAGGCTTATCATATGGTTAGGGGAAGATAGCCAAAGCGTCTTAGGAAAGCATCCAAACTTATCATTGCCAAACTGTCCTTATAAATTATAAAATCACATAAGGAAATGCGGCTTATCTACTTCCATAAAGCATTACCACTAAATGAATAAATGATCTATGGAAGCCATGCTCTGAAAATCACATTAGAATAATTTATAAAATGACAATAGAGTGATTACCCTGCCCAGGTTAGCTGTCTTTCCTTATCTATAGGAAAGTCAACTGATTAAATACAAAAAAGAAAAACATGCATCTCCCCCCCAAAAAAGAATTTGCCTTCACTTTCAGGCAGGCAGCCAACAGTGGGAAAATGTAACTTTTAATGTTATCACCGAAACATTACAGGGTTTTGTCATATCTTTTAAAAATGAAATCATCAATGAAATCAAGTAGTCTGCCAATCAATTCATTCTCAGTATTACTTTTTATACAGTTCATTATTTATTTTGTTTCTCATGGTGATCAGTATGGCCTCCTATTATGAGTTCCACTGTACTCAACTTGGTAGGCAGTGTTGGCCAACTGTTTTAACAAAGAGGTGACACTGCTGTAACCCTCTATCTAAGTAACATAACATAAACTCCTGCACAATGACTTATTTGGCAGTGCACTGTGTGACTAAAAGCCAAGCATTTAATGGCAACAAACAAGGAGGAATGTCAGGCAAGGACATAAAGTGATAAAGGCATTCAGTGCGAAATAATAGAGAACATCCTGCAATTGTTTCTTTGGTTTCACTGATGAATAAAACTGATGGTAAAGTTCTTGTACTGAATGATATGCTATTGAGATTCCTTTATCTGTAGCTGGGGGTTGGAGGCAAGCAGTGAATTAGCCTCATTCTTACTCTATAATTAACAAAAACAACAGCCCTCTTTAAAATTATTTTTCCCTGATTTCAAAGCCTTCTGTTTTAATTGATGTTCACTGGATACTGCCTCAGCAATTAACAGACCATATTTATCTATTTTTTCCTTATCTGACTTAAAATGCTTTACTACCAGCAGCTCAAAGCCTACAATACACACACACACACACACACACACACACACACACACACACACTCAGCTACCTAAAAGCATGCCTGAACATTCAGAAACTATTTATTAACTGAGCCAACTGACTGACTTAAAGACCAGATTTTTCAACTTATTTTTTTTAACTTTGCATTTTTAAAACTTTATAGTAAAGAAGATTTTTGAATTAGCAGATTTATTCTTTTGAGAGAAATGGATGCTGCAAAAGCCTTTTCTCCTCCAGCATTGTGTTGTTTCTTCACATAACAAGTTTTGAACTGATACTGAATTTATTCCTGTGAAAACTCTGACTGAAAAATGTCAAGAGGTTCATTGGGATAGATCAATGACATAGGGAGAATTACTGACAGTCAACAAAAACTAAAGATTTCCTCTTAGGACCAGAGATGAGTCCTATCCCCTACTAAGGACATAAAGAGGAAATTCAGATATAAATGTGTGCTTCTAAAAGTGTAATTGATAAAAAAATGGATAATTAATAAAAACTAATTGATAAAAAAAAGCAATCCCAAATTTACAATTTAGGTTTTATTCCCAACAGTAATTTATGTTATTTGGACACACATTTTTCCCATAGAAACAATGTTAAAGGTGGTGTTATCAGCTAAATTTTAGCTGATAAAATTATTTTCCACACATAATATAAACATTCAAATAGTGCATCACTTTATTTAAACATATGGTATTACCTAGGACAATTCAGCTGGCAGTTGCAGAAATGAACCTGAGCTCTTACAAGCACAGAGGAAGATTTATTAGAGGGACAGAATGATATTTTATGCAAGTCCAAGACATGGGAGGATAGCTGAGTCCTGTAAAGAACTGGAGAGGTACTTTAGTTTTCTCTCCAACTCTAGTCTCGACTTATCTTAGTGAATCTGCTTTATTTTTTTTCTCTTTCTCCGCAGATGGTTTTTGTACAGAACACACAAGCTGCTATGTGCAGCACAGACAGGAGAGGGGCAAAACCAGAAACACAGCAGACTGGAGCTCAGGTCTTTCATCCTCTTCTTCTGAGAGAGAACAAAACTCACTGCTGATTACAGATTCAAAGCAGGTACCATGAGAGAAGGTATGGAAATAGTAGGTGGGATTAAGAGAAAACTGTAAGGAGTATAGACACACATGGGGGAAGGAAATTGGGGATGATAAAAGCAATGGAGGTAATATTAGGGAAAGAAAGAAGAGGATGGTGCATAAGACTCTCCTAATTCATCTAAAACAGGAACTTGACCTAACTTTAGATAGGCTAGACATTATTTACTAGGCAGAAGTATGCAGAGAGAAAATTCCTGGTCATGATTCAAGAGTCCAGGTTTCTTGCACAATCTATACCCTAGACACATGAGTTCCTTGTGGGTTTTGTTCCCTCACATGGAACTTTGCAATATAACTTCTAAAGAACTTTCTATCGCTACTGATTTTTATTTTAAATAAAAATGACAGAACTAAAGATCACACCTTTGTCCTGAAAGTTAATCCAGTTACCATTATAGATGCTCTGAAGACTCCGAAATGAAGTCTAGAACAAGAAAAGCTCTGGACCTCATTAGGAAATACACTGAGCCAAACAGAAAACAAAACTTTATCCTGATTAAAAACTAATAAAGAATTCATACCAGAAGTGCCATATGACTTTCTGGTTAATGAACCTCAAAACAAATATAATGAAGCTGGAGATAATGAAGCTGGAGAAGGTCCAAAGACACAAAATTAAAATAATAAAAGATACCAGTTTGAACACAGACTAAAATAATTAAGGTTCTCCTTTATAAAAAGATTAAAGAGCCATGGAGATAAATAGCCTCAGAAACATGGATAAAGTAAGCATGGATTTCTTCAGTTTGTCCCAAAATTTTGGAACTAGATAATCTCTTAAAACTTAAAAAAGTAATCTTAGGACAAATACATAGTGGCTCAGTATAAAAAGTATCTCCACATAATCAGAAGACAAATTCAGAAGAATGTGAAATAAAAAGTTAACAAAACAAAGAAGACTGTGCTGGGTTGGAGTTTGAGGAAAATTCTTCGAATTCACTTTTTTAAAAACAAAATTCTATTAATGAAAAAAGAAAACAGTGGGATGTGTCTCGCAGCACCATGAAAACAAACTGTATCTTTCATAGTCATTGAATAAAATACACCTTTAAGAAAAGCTCACTGAATTCCACATATGAGTGAGATCATATGATAATTATCTTTGATTGATTTAAGAAACAAAACAGAGGAGATAGGGGATGAGAGGAAAAAATAAAACAAGATGAAATCAGAGAGGGAGACAAACCATAAGAGACTTTTAATCATAGGAAACAAATGGAGGGTTGCTTGTGGGGGGAGGGGGGTTGAGGTAACTGGGTGATGGGCATAAAGGAGGGCACGTGAAGTAATGAGCACTGGATATTATAATAAGATTGATGAATCACTGATCTCTACCTCTTAAGCCAATAATATATGTTAATTAATTGAATTTAAATTTAAAAAAAAGAAAAGCTCACTAATTTTGAACCATCACTAATTTTCAAACAGTTGTTATATGACATGCAGATATGGCAATCATACAGCACAAGGTGCTCTCAGGGTGGCCATGGATACTTTAATTACCAATCACCAACATAGCCAGAAAATTGGTAGCAGGACTATGTAATTTTATAGGCTCATCAGTTACTTTGTCATGTACTTCAGTAAACAGGGGAGTAACTTTCAGATTTAAATTAAAGGTTTGAGTGCTAGAGCCCAGAAAAATGTATTTTTGTTAAAAATCAATATAACTGTAAAAAATAAATAAATAAATTCTTGAGCTTCAGTTAAACATGAAGGACTGAACACATTTCATTTCCATTGCTCTGTCCTGAAATTCACTAAAATGATAGCGAAAAGATTTAGAGAGGAGGATAAGAATAAAGTGAACCTAAGAAAGGATGACTGTGACCTAGTTTTAGAAGTTAGAAAAAAGATTAGAGAGCAAGAAAAACCCCAAATGGAAGAAACCAGAAGCTGGCTGTTTTGGGCCTCAAAATCCAAGAAATTCTCAGAAATCAAGAGGCATCATAGGGGTGCGATTGGATTTGATACAGAGGGCTGTTAAAGAATTTATATAAAGAAGCTGTTAAAAACATGGATTCTGTCCTCCATCCCCACAGTGGACTTGGAGAGCTTAAATCAGGGAGACTATAAGAGGACCCCAGGTAAATTGAAAAACAGAAGGATTACGTGAAAGTCTACACAATGAACAATGAGATACATGGCCATTCTCCTATTTGTCTTTAAGAACACCAGCAGACACTTTATATCTCAGACCAGAGATTAAAGTGGTTGTCTCAGAAGTCAATGATCAGCACATCAGGTGATGACCTACAATAACCATCAAAATTGTATTCCAGAAAGAGCCAAGCCAAAGAACACTTCAGTGAAGACCATCAATAGCAGCCTTTGTCTGCCTCCCACCCCCACCCCCAACACACAAACTGACACACAGATCTCCCTATCAGCTTTATAGGGCCTCACTCTTAAATGTAAACAGGTAGATAAGAAGCATCAAACACCTCAGGAAAGCCTCTTATGTGAAGCAAAGACCAAAATGTACTGGGACAGCAGAAAAAGGTATCATAACGGGAGCCAGATATTTTAATTATTTTCTTTAAAAAGGGAAAAGAAAATACTACATTTATTTAAAAAAAAAAAGAATGGCAAAATGTTAAGGAAAACTTAAAAATCAGATAGAGGAAATGACAGACTTAAGAAGAGTTAGAGGATGTGGTTAAGGCAATCTCTACAAAGTAGAGCAAAGATAGAAATAGAAACCGGAGATAAAACAAGAAAACTTTGAAGGTCAATTCAGAATATCCACCAGCCAAGGAGCAGAAGTTCCAGAAAGAACAGAGAAAAGAGTGGGAAGGAAATTAGCAAATAAATGATTCAAAAAATGGTCCAGAACTGGCTAAGTTTCTTTATTACGAGGGCTTAATATCATAGATAGAAGACCTATACTAAAGCAAAGCATATCATCAGGAAATTTCTCAAGAGTATATTAAAAGCTTTCTTTTTTTTTTTTAAAGGTTTTATTTATTTATTTGACAGAGAGCGAGAGGGAACACAAACAGGGGGAGTGGGAGAAGCAGGCTTCCCACTGAGCAGGGAGCCTGATGCGGGGCTCGATCCCAGAAGCCTAGGATCATGACCTGAGCTCAAGACAGACGCTTAACCACTGAGCCACCCAGGCGCCCCTTATCAGAAGAAGCTTTCTAAGAGAAAAATGAATAAAACAGGGGAAACAAAGGATCAGGCATCAGAATGACATTAAACTTCTCACTGGAAGAAGCAATACAGCAGCAAAACACCTTCAAAATCCTGAGGGAAAATTATTTCCATCCTTAAGAACTCTTAGGTAAAAATAAAGGTACTTTTGGATATATGAGGCATGAGAAATTTTATCTTCCATGCAATGTTTTCAAGATGCTAGAGGAAGTGCCCTACCAAAATTAGAGTAACCCAACATATTAGTTTCCTATTGCTGCTGTAATTAATTACCACAACTTCATGGTTTAAAACAATAAAAATTTATTATCTAACAGTTCTGGAAGTCACAAGTCCTAAAATCAAGGTGTAGGCAGAGTTATGTTCCTGCAGGAGGCTGTAGGAGAAAATCTTCTCCCTTGCCTTTTCCAGCTTCTAGAAGCTGCCTACCTTCCTTGGCTCATGGTCCCTTCCTCTATCTTCAAAGCCAGCAGCATAACATTTTCAAATCTCTCTCTGATTCTGATGCTTCCTTCTTTCACTTATAAAGATTAATGTAATTATGATGGGCCCACCTGGAAAATCCAGAACAATCGCTCTAGCTCACGGTTCTTAATCGCAACTACAAAGTCTCTTTTACTATGTGAAGTAGCATGTACACAGGCTCCAGAGATTAGGATGTGCACATCTTTGAGTGGTCATTATCTCGCCTACCAACCCAAGAAAAAGAAGACATGAAATCCAAGATACACAGCTTCCCATTAAAATAGGAAAATGGGAGTCTCAGAATGATGAGAAATCAACCAGTTCAGATTACATCAAGAGAATGCAGGGCTCAAGGAGAATATTTCCAAGAAAAAGTTGAAATGGATAGACTACTGAATGTGTTTGAATGTTTGAAAGGACATTTATAATTCTGAGGGAGAGTTTGGGTATGAATTAATGATACATAGGTAAAAAACAAATTAAAATTTAAAATGAGTCAGGGGCGCCTGGGTGGCTCAGTCAGTTAAGCCTCTGACTCTTGGCTTCGGCTCAGGTCATGATCTCAGGGTTGTGAGATGGAGCCCTGTATGGGGCTCTATGCTCTGTGGAGTCTGCTGGAGAGTCTCTCTCCCTTTCCTTCTGCGCCTCCTGCTCATGTTCTCTCTCTCTCAAATAAATTAATTTAAATAAATAAAGTCAATCATTAACACTTGGGAAGACAAAAGGATATACAAGAAAGGAAAGGTAATCACGGTCAGCTACATGGCTCATATGTGAATAGCATTTATCTCATTCCCCATCATAATGTGAACTCAGAGCCATTAACTCTAATGATTTAATTGATTAAAGATTTAATAGATCTAAATCGATCTAATTAAAACTAATGGTATAACTCTTTTTAAAAGATGGAGGAGAGAGCAAGAAAGTTAAAATGTCAATTTCAATAGAATAAATCAATACATAACATAGTAAACTGAAAAATCAAGGGACTGTATAAACCTATTATTTTGAAGTAATGAAGGCAAAAGCCTGAGAAAAGAGCAAAGGTTGAAGGTGGTTGTCTCTGAGCTGTGGGTACTACAGGTGGGGATGATGAGTGTTAACAGAAGACAGTTCTTTTTCTTTTAAGCTCTTTTGAAGCTATTCAACTTCTTGAACCCTGTCTGTATGTAACTTGATAAAAATAAAGTGAAAAAATAAATGTTTCTTGTATCCCCAAAAAAAAGGGAGAGCAAAAGAAAGATAAACGTTAGAGAGAAAAGAGACTTGGGAAATGTTTTTCTACCTTTAACTGGTTTTTAATAACAGGATGCTTCACGAAGTTTTGTTTTTGTTTTGTTTTGCTTTGCTTTGGCTTTGGAAGGATTTCATATTGTTTTCAAATTTTTGACACATTTTGAAACATTTATTTCTAATTCTTAATAATAATGAATAAAATATGAACTATTCAATTCTCAGTTCTAATGTCACGTCCTCTGAAAAGCCTTCCCAGGCCCCCCATCTAAGGTAGTTACCTTAGTTACCACAGTTACCATCAAATCATCTTACTTTATTTCCCTTAGAGCTCTGACCATTATCTCATACTTTCTTGTGAATGGAAACTACAATATTGAACAAGGCTAGTGTGAGTGTCCGTTGACATATCCCCAGCTTCTATAAGATTGCTGGCCCTTAGTAAGACCCAATTAATATTTAACAAGATCTTCATATATTATTATATGACTTACTTCTTTCCCCACCTCCTCTCCCAATTATTTCTAAAACTATAACACTGGAAAATGTATCCATTTTAAAACTAACCCAGAGATTAAACTACATTTAATAGGGGGGGTCTGGGATTGGAAATTCTATTGCCTGGCTTGGAATGCTGGTTGCTTCCTCCTTTGTTAGCTGTGTAGATTGGAGAGTAACCTTCTTTCTAGGACTTGGTTATCTCAGCTGTAAAATGGTGTGATTCATAATAGCTATATCATAACAGTTCTTAAGGACTGTCCACTTCATTTTTGATATAGGAGAAAAGACGAGTTATTCCTTCCCTCTCATCCTTCACACCATTCTGAGGAAGGCCAGGTTCACACAGAGTTAAGAAGATCGTTTGGCAAATGCTGAGCAACTTCAGGGAACAGAAATAGCCACAGCAGACCTTTTAAAAATTTTCTGAAGCTCAAAGAGTATTTTTTTCTAGTCATCCACGTAATCTTTGTGTAATGTGGTTCAGGAAAAGTTTCTCAATCAAGTGGATCTTAAACAAGAGCTCAGTGAGAAGTAGGTCATCTCAACTGGAGAGTTTATGCAAAGTAAGATTCTGAAAAGAAAAAACCCAATAGGTAGGGGAGAAAAGGAGCATAAAAAAGGAAATACCGTATCAGAGTAGACATAGTGAGTCTGAAAGATAATCAACACAAGAAATGGAAACAAGAAATATTGGCAAAGAAATGGTAACAGAGACTTACAAGAAAGCAATGATGACTTTATTAGTAATCTGATCTGGAAGACATCAGAAAGATGAAGGAAAACAAATGGGCTCAATTGTACTAAATAAAGCTGTGATAAGTTGTAGCATGTCACTGTCAGGTGACAAGTGTTAATATAAGGACAAGGAAAGGGTCAACTGGCTCTTAAATGTCACCCCAACGGCATGACTTGCTCTTGAGAGTAAAAGACAACAGGGGTGGCTCTGATAAAAAAAAATGCCCTGGGAATTTCCATAATATCCCATGGCAGAGGCAAAGGAATGCTTTGAACTAGGAAACAAATAACTAGAGCCAATGAATTTTCTCAAAAGTAAAGTATCTAATTTCCTACAAATATCCCCAGAGTCTGAGACAAGAGGACAACATTCTGCGCCCTTCCTATGATGCATCATCACAAATGACTAAATAATCCCCATCGGCAGAGCACAGTCTACAGATGTATGTCTTAAGGAGACACCAGAGTTGAGCTATGTTCAGTAATTCAAGATATCACAGGATCTGAGATTCCTCAAAGGTGATTGCTTCAGCTGGGATAAAATTACTTTTCATTTGTTTGTAGCCCATGGGCCAAAATACACACAAAAAATGCTGAGTGTTACTTGAGTTGTTTCTGTTTCACAGAAACAATTACATTGATTCTGCCATCAAAAGAGTGGGACTTTAATGTGTTTTTTGAGTTAGACTCTTGCTCAGTGCCTACTAGGGTTTGCTGCTACTAAAATAAGGCTACCATGAACATTCTGTGAGAGTAGTTGTCTTCAAAAATAAGTATGAAGCAGGAGGATGCAAGATGTTTTAGGGAGTGCAGCATTCACTCAAGGTGTAAACACTTAGGAATCATTTGCCTTTTACAGGGTGTTACATAACATACTGGGGAATTAATAGTAAATCAGAAAAAAAAACTTTCCTTCTTGGAATATCCAATTCAGTGGGGAAAATAGACAAGTAAAAAGGCAATTAGAGTTGGTAAGTACTAAAGGGAGGTTAGTACCAGGCAACGAGGTTTTTGTTCATCTGACCTTTGCCTCAGCAGCCCAGGGACTCCATGGAGGGAGCACACAGCCTACAAGGCAAGACAGCTGAGCAACTCAGATGAGACTTAGCAACAGCAGAAAAATAACTCAAAATGTATCTCCTACTGAGAGTGGCTCAAGGTTATCAGCACTGAATATTAAACAAATATAACAGTATTAGAAATTAGTAAGACAAAGCTCATTTGGGTCCTTTCCAGGTATTGATAAAAGAAAGGGATAGCCAATAATAAACTGTGGGGATGGCACAGAAGGAGGACAGTAGATTGATGAGAGCCTCTTCCTCCCATCACCTCCCCATTCTCCCTTTACCCAATGCCAACAATTCCTACTATTGTAGCAGAAAATCAAAGGGAGACCTTACTCTAAAGAAGGGATTTTTTTATGCTATGGCTCAATTCTCTTCTTGACACCTTGCTATTGAAAACATTGCAAAGCACAGATTGGGTCAACTAGAAGTAAATTGTACTGTCATGCTGTATGTGTTGAAAATTTGATGTTTGGTTATTTATTATACCCTTCTGTTTTACATAGCACTTGTTTGTGTTTTGCAGACATGTATGACAGTGCAATGTGATGAATTTTGGAGACAAGCTTTGAGATGCAAAAAGGAGATTTCTAGGCCTAGGTGTGTAGACAATTCTGATATGGTTAGTGATAAATAATTATTTATAAGCTGAGTCATTCTGCCGTCTTAGTGCAACAAGAGACACAGACAGAAAACAAAATCTATTTTTATAATGAAAGATACTTATCAAAGGATTTTAAATGGGCTGGTGATCCAAGTTAATCTTCCATTGCATGTAGCCTGGTGCAAAGAGCTTTCAAGGGCTGTGATAGCTCCAGCAAAATTGAGAAAACCCTGACCACAAATTACAGCCATTTAACAAGATGCTGATTATTTTAAATGGCAACTGGAATCCCAAAACAGACTAAAGTTTTAGTAAAAAGGCTTAGGAATTAACTTATTTAGTAACTGAACTTGTTTCCCTAAAAAGGAAAAGTCACACAGTTGATGAGAAAATAAGATGAACATGTATAACTATGCTAAAAATGTTAGGCCAAAGATGGAGTAGGATAAGTTGATGAAGTTTCATTCTCAAATAGTCCAAATTGATGACTTATTGATGACATACCATATGAGGCAAGAGGTTTCGTATAATAAATTAAAAAGCAACTGCTTCTCTGTCCACGTTGATGAGTTAACATATTTCACCAATAAAGTCATTCCGGAGCATTTGTATATGCCTTTAGATATGTATAGAATGGTGAAATTCAAGAAAACATTATATGCCGCAAAAAGCTACCCTGAGGGTGAAAAAAAATATTCTGGCATTAGATAATGGTGTGGTTGCACAACCATGTGAATATACTGAAAATCAGTGAATTGTACAATATGAAATGGTAGATTTTATGGTATGTGAATTATATTTCAGTTGAAAACAAAAGTGCCCCAAATAAGCAAAGGTGAAGATAAAAGATGAAAAAACTTAATTTTGGAGATTTCTCTATCCCTTATCTTGTACTCTCATAGCATTCTTTTCTTTATTATGGCCCTTGCCAAGGCTGTCTTGTGTTACAGTCAACTTGGCAGTTCTCGAACTAGATTTTAACATGCTCAAGGCATGTTATATGTCTATAAGACATATTTCTTTTGGCCAAGTATTACCTGGGAATGCTAACCAGTTTTATTTTTGTCTGGGTGGCTTTGTAATATCCTCACTATAGTAGTTATTGAATCTTTAGGTAAGAAGAACTTGTCCCAGACCAACCTATGCCTGACCAGAAACATGAGGTTATGTATGAGGTATGCTTTTCTAACCAAGGTCAGCTCTTAGGCCAAAGAGATTAACCAGACAGACCTCAATCACTATGAGTTACTATGATGGTTAATTTTATATGTCACCTTGACTGGACCATGGTGTGCCCAGATATTGGGTTAAACATTAATTCTGGGTGTTTCTGAGGGAGTGTTTTTCGATGAGATTAACATTCAAATAGGTAGACTGAGTAAAGTGCAATGCCCTCTCCAATGTGAACGGGCCTCATCCAATTCATCGAAAGCCTGAATAGAATAAAAAAGGTTGAGTACGAAAGAATTTTGTCTTTCTGCTGGTCTTCAAGCTGGGACATTGGTCTTCTGCTTTCAGACTCAGACTTGGACTACAACTTATACTATATGCTCTCCTAGTTCTCAGGCCTTTAGACTCCAACTAGAACTATACCATTGGCTCTCCTGGGTCTCCAGTTTGCTAACTGAAAATCTTGGGACTTCTTAGCCTCCATAACTGCATGAGCCAATTCTTTATAACTCATCTCTTTATACATGTATATTATCTTACTGGTTCTTTTTCTCTGAAGAACCTTAACTAATACAGTCACCCACGGAGATTGAATCATTCTCCAGTGGAGTGATATGTGTGTAGATCAAGTCAAATTGATGGCCATGGCATGCAGAGGGTGAGTTAAGAGCACAGGCCAGGCTAGATCTTTGTTTTCCTCCTCTTCAAGGTATATCTAGATCTGGAGAATACTCCCAAACTGATGCAACTCCAACAAACATTTTAGTCTTCCAAGCCAATGATCTACCCTGAACACATGTGTTACCTCAGTGTGACACTTAGGGTTATCCAAATTAATAGGCCATAACACTTGGGCATCCAAGGGATTATTTCCCAAGTGAACAACCAGAAATATAGTGACAATGACCAAAGGCAAGTTTTTTCTTGTACAGAACGTTATCTGTTTTTTTTTCCCCCACATTCTTATAACCTTTATCTCCCAAAGGAAGGCTTCTGCCCACCACCGAAGTTAAACATAAAGGCCTCATATGCTGCTGTGTCCTAAATATACCAACATGTACAGTGCTTTTCAAATATGGTGTGGTTGTACCAATACCAAACCTACTTCTCACTGACCTCTTGTTTAAGATCCACTTGATTGAGAAACTTTTCTCAATTAGTAGGAGATACATTTTTGGATACATACAGCTTTATTTAGTACAACGGAGCTCATTTGTTTTAGTTTTTGTCATGAAAAGTTTTTTAGTTGGTAAGTACTAAAGGGAGGTTAGTACCAGGCAAGGAGGTTTTTGTTCATCTGACCTTTGCCTCAGCAGCCCAGGGACTCCATCTAGGTCAAACAGATATTTTTTTTTAAATAATATAAGCACAATATATGAGGTAACAGATGATCTCAGAGCACTGAGAGAATGGCCTGTCAGTAGGAAGACAGCCCCAAATCCTGTATGAGCGGAGAAGTGAAACAATTTGTTAGGTAAATGTGTTTTTCTCCAAAATTCCTCCATAACATACCAGTGTTTCTGTTGCTCCAAACTTGAATACTTCCTTCTTTACACTAGTAAGGCTGAGGTTTTCTTATGCCACGGCTGGGACTGGAGAGCACCCCAGGTGCAAAAGTCACAAATGTGCAGCTCTTCACCAATGCAATACCAGTCTTCCAAGAGTATTTTTTTTTTCTAAGCTTCTATTTGCCTTTGGATATTGTCCATTGCTTTCAACTAACTGTCTTTAATAGTACCTTCTGGTTTTTAAAAAAACTGTGGAAGAAAATGCCCCAACTCTTTTTACCACCACGACTAGAAATCTCATTTCTATTAAGTTTGGAATTCATTTGGAAGAATTCAGCTGTTAAATGTGTCCCTTAATTCTTTCCAATGATGACAGTATTGCAGAGTTATCTTCATGAGAAGTAGGAGATAGCAGAAGGAAGAAAAGAGAAGGTGAGATGGAGACACTTTAGCATCTTCATCAAAAAGACTGAAAAATTCTTACACAATGATGACATCCTCACCCAAAATATTTAACTGTGACAAAGCAATCTGGTCTGAGAAGCTAGAGAATTAACTAATAAGGTTCCCAAATTTTTATCAACCTTTATGTCCTTCCCATATCTGCTGCATTTTAAAAATAATTTCTCCTTCTCTCCTAGAGACAGTAATACTTAATCAGAGTTTGAGGATTCTAAAGGGCATTTCTTAATCTCTGTAGGAAACATTTTTGCCATTTGGAAAAGCTCAGAATATTCTGTCTGAGTTGCCCCACTGAAGTGGCTTACTCTCCATCCTCTGCCTAGTTCATAATGATAGAGAAATGGTCCTTAGGCCATTTCATCCAATAAGATTCAGTAATGAAAACAAAAGGAGAATAGAGAGAAAAGACTGGGGGTCCCACATTCAGGTTGCCTGTGTTGAAAATCTGCAGCATCTCTTTTTAGCTGACTGACTTTGAAATCAGTAAAACTCCCCAAGCCTCAACTTCTCCATTTATGATCTGGGAAAAAAAAAAAACAACAATAATACCTATCTCACAGAATTATGCTGAGGTTTAAATGAGATAATCTATTTAATGCACACACACTATGTTGACTCATGACACAAAGTAACTGCTCAATAGTCATTAGCTGTAATTATTAAGGAGAGAGAAAAAAAAGGGAGAGCACTCATCTCTCTTTCAGCAAAATAGAAGATCTGAAAAGACTAGAAGAAAGCATGTTGATTTGGAGCTACTGAGAGAGGGACCAGGGAAAGAGGGCATCTGGTTCATTTATATAATTGCCTGCAATCCCTCACTGCTACCTACCACTGTTGGATCTCTTCTGCTCTGATCACCAAGAACACTCACAATATCTTCACAGTCCCACTGGGGGTTCAGCATCTAGTTCGGGAAACAATGACCTAGAAAATAAAATCAAAGGCACAGCAGCTTCAGTATTGGAAGCATTTCCCAAAGTCTGAAGTTTTACTTTTTGCCAATGTCATCTTTTTCATATGAACACTGACTAAACCTTGGCATTCTAATCTTTTATCAGGGCATTTCTTAGATGCATTCCTGTTATTCTAATGCAGTGTAACAAGTCAGTGTTTCCACAGGCTACTACACATTGACTGAAGCATTTTATGGAACAACACATTTTTTGGCATTAAATACTTTATTTTTTGGTGTTAAATACTTTGTATTTTCATAGTTCTAGTTAAGAAGTTTGAACAAATTAAAAGTTTTAAAAATTTCACATACAAAGGAGAATTAAAACAATTCAATAAACAAATGGCATATTCAATTTTAAAAAACTATTTCTCATTGTCAGGGTCAATCTCCAACTTTAAAAAAAAAAGATTTATTTTATTTATTTTTATGGGGGTGGGTAGGGCAGAGGAAAAGAGAGAGAGAATCCCAAGCAGACTCCCCAGGTGAATGTGGAGACTGATGAGGGGCTTGATCTCACAACCCTGAGACAATGACCTGAGCCAAAAACAAGAGTCAGATGCTCAACTGACTTAGCCACTCAGTCACCCCTCCAACTTTTAATATGCAGATCAGCTCAAAGAAAGAGTATTTCATATAGTAAGCCCTGAGGCTTACTGCATGAAGCAACAAAATTGATAAACCTCTAGCCAGACTCATAAAAAAAACGAAAAGTGAGAGAGAACCCAAATAAATAAAATCACAAATGAAAGGAGAAATAATAACCAATACCACAGAAATACAAACAACTGTAAGAAAATAATATGAAAAATTATATGCCAACAAATTGTACATCCTAGAAGAATGGGATAAATTTCCAGAAACATATAACCTACTAAAACCGAAGCAGGAAGAAACAGAAAATATAAACAGACCAATTACCAGCAAGGAGATTGAATCACTAATCAAAAAGCTCCCAACAAACAAAAGTCCAAGGCCACATGGCTTCATAGGCGAATTCTACCAAACACTCAAAGAGGAGTTAATATCAATTCTCAAACTATTCCAAAAAATAGAAGATGAAGGAAAACTTTGAAATTCATTCTATGATGCCAGGATCGACCTGATACCACAACCAGATAAAGATACCACAAAAAAAGATACCACTACAGGCCAATATCTCTGATGAACATAGATATAAAATACTAAAAAAAAAAAAAATACTAGCAAACTGAATCCAACAACACATCAAAAATTCATTCACCACAATCAGGTGGGATTTACTACCATGATGCAGGGGTGGTTCTATTTTTTCAGTTAAATCAATGAGATACACCACATCAGTAAGAGAAAGGATAAAAACCATAGCACCATTACAATAGATGCAGAAAAAGTATTTAACAAAGTACAACGTCCATTCATGATAAAAACCCTCAACAAAGTAAGTCTAGAGGGAACATACCTAAACATAATAAAGGCCTGATATGAAAAACCCACAGCCAACATCATACTCAATGGAGAAAAACCAAGAGCTTTCCCCCAAGTGACCTTAGGAACAAGATAAAGAGGCCATAGTCATCGCTTTCAGTCAACACAGTACTTGAAGTCCTAGCTACAGCAATTAGACAACATGAAGAAATAAAAGGCATCCAAATTGGTAAGGAATAAGTAAAACTTTTATGCACATGACATGATACTATATACAGGAAACCCTAAAGACTCCACCAAAAAATTGCTAGAAATGATACAAAACTTGACTGAAGTCGCAGGACACAAAATCAATGTACAAATATCTGTTGCATTGTTATACACTAATAATGAAGCAGCAGAAAGTGAAATTAAGAAAACAATCCCATTTACAGTTGCATCAAAACCAATAAAATATCTAGAAATAAACTTAACCAAAGAGGTGACAGACCTGTACTCTGAAAACTATTAAAATACTGATGAAAGAAATTGAAGACAACACAAAGAAATGGAAAGACATTCCATGCTCATGGATTGGAAGAACAAATATTGTTAAAATGTCAACTACAGATTTAATGCAATCCCTATCAAAACACCAATAGCATTTTTCACAGAGCGAGAACAAACAATCTTAAAATTTGTATGAACCACAAAAGACCCTGAATAGCCAAAGCCATCTTGAAACAGAAAAACAAAACTGAAGGTATCATAATTCCAGACTTCAAGTTATATTACGAAGCTATAGTAATCAAAACAGTATAGTATTTGCATAAATACAGTCACAAAGATCAATAGAACAGAATAGAAAGCCCCAAAATAACCCATAATTATACAGGCAATTAATCTTCAACAAAGGAAGAAATAATATCCAATGGGAAAAAGACAGTCTCTTCAACAATTGGGGTTGGAAAAACTGGACAGCTACATGCAAAAGAATGAAACTGGACCACTTTCTTACACCATACACAAAAATAAAATAGATTAAAGACCTAAATGTGAGACCTGAAACCAATAAAAATCCTAGAAGAGAGCACAGGCAGCAATTGCTCAGACACTAGCTGTAGCAACATCTTTCTAGATATGCCTCCTGAGGAAACGGAAATAAAAGCAAAAATAAACTACTGGGACTTCATCAAAATAAGAAGCTTCTGCACAGTAAAGAAAACAATCAACAAAACTAAAAGGCAACCTATGGAATAGGAGAAGATATTCACAAATGACATATCCAAAAAAAGGGTTAATATCCAAAATATATAAAGAAATGATATAACTCAACACCCCAAAATAAAATAATCCAATGAAAAATGGGCAGAAGACATGAACAGACAGTCCTCCAGAGAAGACATCCAGATGGCCACAGACACATGAAAATATACTTAACATCACTTATCACCAGGGAAATGCAAATCAAAACTACAATGAGTTATCACCTCACACCTGTCAGAATGGCTAAAATCAACAACATAAGAAACAACAGGGATTGGCAAAGATGTGGAGAAAGGGTAACCCTCGTGCACTGTTGGTGGGAATGCAAACTGGTGCAGCCCCTGTGGAAAACAGTATGGAGGTTCCTTAAAAAATTAAAAATAGAACTACCCTATGATCCAGCAATTGCAATACTGGATATTTTTCCAAAAACATGAAAACACTAATTCAAAGGGATACATGCACCCCTATGTTTACCGTAGCATTATTTACAATAGCCAAATTATGGAAGCAACCCAAGTGTCCATGGATAGATGAATAGATAAAGATGTGGTAAATATACAATGGAATATTATTCAGCCATAAAACAAAATGAAATCTTGCCATTTGCAAGGACACGGATGGAATTATATAGCAGAATGTTAAGGGAAATAAATCAGTCAGAGAAAGAAAAATACCATATGATTTCACTCATGTGTGGAATGTAAGAAACAAAACAAATGAACAAAAGAAAAAAGAGAGAGAGACAAACTAAGAAACAGACTCTTAACTAGAGGGAATAAATTAATGGTTATCATGAGGGGAGGTGGGTGAGAGGATGGGTGAAAAAGGTGATGGGAATTAAAAGTATACTTATCATGATGACATTGAGTATTGTATAGAATTGCTGAATCACTCTAGTGTACACCTGAAATGAATATAGCACTATATGTTAACTATACTGGAGTTAAAATAAAAAACTTAATAAAAAATAAATTAAAAAAATAAGCATTCCTAGCAAAACTGGAGTTCTTGTGCTCCTCCAATTCCATTAAAGTAATTCCTTCTATCTTTTTTTTAAGATTTTTAAATTTATTTCTTTGAGACACACAGAGAGAGAGAGAGAGAGAGAGCACGAGCCACGGTGGGGGGCGGGCAGAGGGAGAGGCAGACTCCCCGCTGAGCAGGGAGCCCAACACGGGGCTTGATCCCAGGACCCTGGGATCATGACCTGAGCTGAAGGTAGACGCTTAGCCAACTGAGCCACCCAGGCGCACTTCCCTCTATCTTTGTTACAAACGTCGAAACCTGGGGTGCCATTCAGGAGACCATGGCTTCAATTCCGTTCTGCTCCTACTCACCACCAGTAAATACCTTGGCTCTTACCACTTCATAGAGTAGGAGGGGTTATTTCGTGACTTTAGAGGAGGAAATAAATCATTTGTGTGTGTATTTATTTTTTTATTGTGGTAATAACCATCATTTCAGTGTTTGATCTCATTAATTGGACTATTTTAGATACCTCATTCAAGTATAATCATGCAGAATTTGTCTTTATGTTCCTTCTTATTAAACTTAGCATAATGTCCTCAAGGTCCAACCATGTGGAATGGTGGTTATTATGGGCTGGACGGAGGGTGAAATGGAGAGTTATTAGTCAACAGGCAAAAACTTTCAGTTAATGAAGACGAATAAACTCTAGAGATCTGCTATACAACATTATACCTATAGTCAACAATAATGTATTGTACACTTAAAGTGTGTGGTGGATACATCCCACATTAAGTATTCTTAACACAGTAACATTTTTTAGAAGAGGGAGAGAGAGAATTCATCAGAAGGACTGGATAACCCTCACCAAGCCTGAACCATCCACACTACCTACTGGAGCTCCTGGCATTGATTAACTTAGCACATATAAATACAAAACCATTTTTTTTAACCTTGGGCATAGAATGTTATATTAATACTCATCAGTTTCTGGCTTATTATCATATTGATTTATGCAAGAATCCTCTCTTGCTTTAACATATTTATTTCTTTTCTTTCATCCTTTCATTCTTTTCTTTCATCTTTCAGCCACCACAGAAATAATTTCTCATGCATTTAATATGTATAAATACATGGGTTCTTATAAAATGGAAGTTTTGAGTGTTTATATTTCTAATATATGCAAGTGGTATGTGTTATTGTCATTAACTCTTACTTTTTACATTTAGTATTAAGATTTAAAATTTGATCATATTGCTGTGTACATAGTCTGTTGCTTCTAAGTGCAAAACTGGACTCCCTGATGTGCATCCTTCACATTTAACACATCTACAGAAAAAGACACTCAAATCATCTCAGGCTTCCTGCCATCACAAACAATACAGTGATGGACATCCTCACAGATGGAATAAGGATGATCAAGGAAGCTGTTAATATTTATTCTTTTTCAAAATGAGTTAAATTACTTGAGCAAAATTACTGGGTCATAGGAGAGATGTGCACTTCATTAGGCCAGGTCTAATGGTTCTCTTGGATAGCTGCAGACTGGCCAGCATGGCAGGCTTCACACTTTCATGGGCAGTGCATGGAACTTCTGCATCCATATAGACTCTCCATCTTTTATCTTAGCAGTATTCAGCACTCTAGAATTTTAGTTCTGGGCTGTTAAAGATATATTCTTAATTGCTTTCTCTGTCTCTGTCTTATTGGGTTGCATTATAGGAGAGGAACACTGAGATTAAGATAATCACTGTTTTTACAGAAAGAGGAAGGAACTCTGCTCTTTGTCAAGGGAGAGACATTACCACATCTGTCATGGTTACTTGCTGCAAACATAACCCTGAGAAATGACCTCGGTAAAGAGTGGTTAGGGTCTTGCATTTTGGATTTGCCAGCAAGAACATTCAGGAACACGCAGGATTCCTGGTGGGGTTGCGTCTCCCAATAAGCACATTTTCCCATATCTGGTAAATTCAGTAAATTATAGCAAGTATGAACTAAGACATTGGAAAAGCAGAAAAATATAACCATAGCCACGCTTGGAAGAAAAAAAAATGTAATATTCAATAAATTGCCTTTTCCAAAATGTTGTTGCTGTTATTTTATTATTATCTTCCTATTGCAATAGGTTTGATTTTATTTTAGTAGTTATGATATGGATAAATGACCAACATAAAATTTTATGCCAATATTCTTCCCTTCCTAATCTCTTGATACTGCTCTCTAATCTAGCTCACACTCACTCACAAACTGCTTAGAAAAAGCTTAAGACTGATCAAAATTTAAAAATCAGTGAGTAATAAAGTTTACAGGATTTTTTGGTACTAATTCTGTTAGCCAGAATTTATTCACAAAGCTAAAGGATAACTCTTGTAAAACTCTTCATTGTTACTCTCTGTACGAACAGTGAACAATGAAACTCCAAAAACTGTGGCTCCTGTGTAAACTCTGTAAAAGATAGTTACTGTTATTAAACATAAAACCAGGGAAAAGGAATGAATGCTAGGAAAGCAATATTAATGACACAGTTGTCCAAAAAACACATAGGTGTGTTTGCTATATACACAAAGCATTACTTTCAAAGCAATATGCAAGATACATTGTTGACCTTTTCTCAGGTTATATTACTCAACATCCACTCCTCCTCTTCACTCCTTATAGGAGGAATGACCAGATATTATTAACTTTGTTTGTAAATGAGGTAAATAAGTCTCAAAGTGACTTGTTCAAGAATATTATCTTTCAAGCAAACTTTGTTGTTCTCTGTCCCTTCTAGCAGTCATAGCAAATGTGCTATATAATACATCAAAATTAGTTTTCCATTCTGAAGAGGCTACAAAATACAACTCTATAGTTTGGTATTCATTTTTCCATAAAATGTCACAAGTTGGAACCATTGTTAAATTTCATCCATTTATTCTTGCTGGTTAAACAGCCATACATGGCACTCCTGGCATTTAGATCTCTCAAAGTCTAAGAACAAGTTTAAATGGCTTCTAATGATCTTCAGATAAGGCAGGTAGCACTGAAAAGCTTTAAAATTATTCAATTTCCTCTTTTACTAGCAGTATATTAATTCTCCAAATTTTGAACCATAAATGTAATTGTTTTCCAATTTTTCTTGGATTACATAATAATCTCTTTGTAGATTATTAATAACATACTTATAAATACTTATATAACTACTGTAATGAAAAAAGTTATTCTTTGCCCCCCCCCAACAGAACATGCACTAATAGAAATCACTTAACCAACCCCAAAATTTTCAATTTGGAACTTACAAGGTCAATTCTGAGTATCTGAAGCAAAGTTGTTACAATGTAGTCCAATTTTGTCCTCTAAAATTTTGATCTTCAGTGTCTTTTTCAGTTCTACATATTGCTATACAGGGAAAGCTTATAGAGAATGTAAATCTTATTTTATCTCTGTAGTTGTTATGCCAACTAAGGCTTTGGTTTTCCCTTGCATAATTAGTACCTTTCTTTGGCTCAAGTCCTCATCTGACACCTGGGAAACACCCTGTCCTGTGATATCACAGCAGGACACAATTAGTAAGTACATAGGAACCTTTAATGGTATTGATTTTACCATATATTCCCATGATCATATCCATTTGAAGATCCCAGGGATTTTTCAAATCTCTGAGTCCTACCCTCCCTGGCAAGGAAAAGCTCAAATAAAGAATCTAACCTTACACCTAAAGGAATGAAAAAAAAAAAAAAAAAAAGAACAAACAAAGCCCAAAGTTAGAAAAAAGAAGGAAATAATAAAGGTCAAAGTAGATATAAATGGAAAAGAAACTAAAAAAACACACAAAAGATTAATGAAACTAAGAGCTGGTTCTTTGGAAATGTAAGCACAACTGACAAACCTTATTAACAAGACTCATCAAGAAAAAAGGAAAGAGGGTTTATCAGAAATGAAAAAGTTATAACTGATATCACAGAAATACAAAGGATCATAAAAGACTACTATGAACGATTACATGCCAACAAATTGGACAACCAAGAAGAAATGGATAAATTCCTAGACATATACAATCTTCCAAGACAGAATCAGGAGGAAATAAAAGATCTGAACAGAGCTATACCTAGCAATGAAATTTAATCAGTAATCAAAAAACTTTGAGAAAACAAAAGTCTAGAACCAGTGAATTCTACCAAACATTTAAAGAATTAATAACTATCCTTCTAAAACTATTCCAAAAAAAATGAAGGGGAGGAACACTTCCAAGCTCATTCTACGAGGCCAAAATTACCGATACCTAAACCAAAGACATTACAAAAACAGAAAATTATAGGCCAATATCCGTGCATGAACACAGATGCAGAGATTTTCAACAAAATATGAGCAAAACTGAATTCAACACTATATTAAAAGGATCATAATCACGATCAACTGGGATTTATTTAGGGATGTGAGGATGGTTCTTTATTCACAAATCAATTGACATGATAAGCTACATTAACAAAACAAAGGATAATAATCATATGATCACTCAATAGATGCAGAAAAAATATTTGACAAAATTCAACATCCATTTATGATAAAAAAAAATGTCAACAAAGTGGGTATAAAAGAAATGTACCTCAAACTAATAAAGGTCATATATGACAAAGCCACAGCTAACATCATACTCAATGGTGAAAAGGTGAAAGCTTCTCCTCTAAAATCAGGAACAAGACAAGGATGCCCACTCCTGACACTTATTTAACATAGTATTTGGAGATGGTTCCTCAAGCAATGACAAGAAAAGCAAAAATAAAGAAATGGGAATATATCAAACTAGAAGTCCTAGCCTTAGCAGTCAGATAAGAAAAATAAAAAATGGTACCCAAACTGGGAAGGAAGAAGTAAAACTTAACTATTTTCAGGTGACATGATAATACATATAGAAAACTCTAAAGAAACTACTAGAAGTAATATATGAATTCAGTAAAGTTGCAGGACACAAAATCAATATACAGAAATTTGTTGCATTTCTTTACATTAATAATGAATTAACAGGAAAAGAAATTTAAAAACAATTTACAGTTTTATCAAAAAGAATAAAAAAGCTAGGAATAAATTTAACCAAGTGGGTGAAAGACCTGTACTCTGAAACTCTAACACAGTGATGAAAGAAATTGCAGATGACACAAATAAATGGAAAGATATACTGTGCTCATGAATTGGAATAATTAATATTGTTAAAATATCCAAATTACCCAAAGCCATCAAAAGATTCAATGTAATCACTATTGAAATACCAAAGGCAACTGCGACAAAGGAGGCAAGAATACACAATCAGGGAAAAGACAGTCTCTTCAATAAATGGTGTTAGGAAAACTGAACAGCTAACACGCAAAAGAATGGAATGGACCGCTATCTTACCCATATACAAAAATAAACTCAAAATGATTAAACACTGAAGGCCTAAGACCATAAACTCCTAGAACACATAGGTAGTAAGCTCTGCGACACTGATGTTAGGCATAGTGTTTTGGAGATGGCTCCTCAAGCAATGACAAGAAAAGCAAAAATAAAGAAATGGGAATATATCAAACTAGAAAACATTTACAAAGTGAAGGGAATCACGAATGAAACAAAAAGGTAACCTACTGAATGGGAGAAGGCATTCACAAATGATATATCTAATAAGGGGTCAACATCCAAATTATACATATATAAGGAACTAAATAATATATATATTACATATGTATAAAACTTTATATCAAACAAACAAAAAAACAAAACCAGTCTCATTAAAAATGAGTAGAGGATCTAAATAGACATTTTCCCAAAAGAAGACATACAGATGGGCAACAGGCACATGAAAAGATGCTCAATATCACTAAGCATCAGAAAAATGCATTTCAAAACCCTAGTGAGATATTGCCTCACACCTGGCAGAATGGCTATTACCAGAAAGACAAGAAACAGCAAGTGTTGCCAAGGATGTGGAGAAAAGAGAATCCTCATGCACTGTTGGGAATGTATACTGGTGCAGTCACTACAGAAAACAGTATGGAGGTTCCTCAAAAAATCAAAAATACAACTAGCCTATGACCCAGCATTTCCATTTCCAGGTATTTATCCAAAGAAAATGAAAACACTGGGGGAGGAGCAAGATGGCGGAGGAGTAGGAGACCTAAATTTCCTCTGGTCCCAGGAATTCAGGTAGATATCAGACCATTCTGAACACCTACAAACTCAACAGGAGACTGAAGAAAAGAATAGCAGCAATTCTATGAACAGAAAAGCAACTACTTTCTGGAAGGAAGGACGTGCGTGCGGAGAAGTGAATTCGAGGCCATATTCGGGAGGATAGACGGCGGGGGAGGGCGACTCCGTCGGCCGCTTCTGGCAAGTGACAGAGCCACGGAGCACAAAATCGGAACTTTTAGAGTCTGCTCTGCTGAGGGACGTCGTTCCAGTGGCTAAGCGGGGGGTGGAACCCCCGCGGGACAGTGTGGTCTCAGGACCCTCGGGGTCACAGAAAGACGGGGGATGCCTGAGTGTGGCAGAGCTTCCAGGGATTGGAGCAGGGAAGCCGGCTGCAGAGATGGAGCCGAGGCGCGGGCTCTCAGCTCGGGGTTGCCATAAACCGCGATCCGCGGCACAGTGGGGCCCCTGCTCCTCCAGCAGGGACCCAACAAGCGGCAGATCTGGGGAAACTTCCCTTCTTCCCCTAGGAGGAGAGGCGCAGGAGCGCACGACAGGGATCTGCTGGGTTTGGAGACTCCACACAGGGTCGGGTGCCAGAGATAGAAACCCTCGGTCACAGGCCAGGTGAGCACGGAGTGAGGCTGGAGACCGGGGAGACGGGAGTGACTGACTGCTTTTCTCTGGGGGCACACTGAGGAGCGGGGCCGAGTTCTCGGCTC
Source organism: Neomonachus schauinslandi (assembly GCF_002201575.2). Taxonomy (NCBI): domain Eukaryota; kingdom Metazoa; phylum Chordata; class Mammalia; order Carnivora; family Phocidae; genus Neomonachus; species Neomonachus schauinslandi. Next base: position 22,535,873 of record NC_058409.1, on the reverse strand, counting down.
CCCCAGGGCGGAAATTGGGAGGCCGCCATTTTCACTCTCCGCCTCCAAAGCTGTACGGAAAGCTCGCAGGGAACAAAAGCTCCGGAGAGCAACCCGAGCAGATTACTTAGCCCGGACTGGGCAAGGGCGGGGCAATTCCGCCTCCGGCAAAGACATTTGAGAACCACGGCACAGGCCTCTCCCCCAGCAGCCAGCCAAGACCAAGTTTACCGATCAATGAGAACGGCAAAACCCCAGCCAAAAATACTATATCCAGCTAGGCTGTCACTGAAAATAGGAGAGATAAAAAGCTTCCAGGACAAACAAAAACTGAAAGAATTTGCAAACACCAAGCCAGCCCTACAAGAAATATTGAAAAGGGTCCTCTAAGCAAAGAGAGAGCCTAAAAGTAACAGACCAGAAAGGAACAGAGACAATACACAGTAACAGTCACCTTACAGGCAATACAATGGCACTAAATTCATATCTTTCAATAGTTAACCCTGAATGTAAATGGGCTAAATGCCCCAATCAAAAGACACGGGCTATCAGATTGGATAAAAAAAAAAAAGACCCATCAATATGCTGTCTGTAAGAGACTCATTTTAGACACAAAGACACCTCCAGATTGAAAGTGAGGGGGTGGAAAACTATTTACCATTTTGATGGACATCAAAGAAAGCTGGGATGGCAATCCTTATATCAGACAAATTAGACTTTAAACCAAAGACTATAATAAGAGATGAGAAAGGACACTATATCCTACTTAAAGGGTCTCTCCAACAAGAAGATCTAACAATTGTAAATATCTAGGCCCCTAACATGGGAGCAGCCAATTATACAAGCCAATTAATAACAAAATCAAAGAAACACATCGACAATAATACAATAACAGTAGGGGACTTTAACACCCCCCTCACTGAAATGGACAGATCATCTAAGCAAAACATCAACAAGGAAATAAAGGTTTTAAATGACACACTGGACCAGATGGACTTCACAGATATATTCAGAACATTCCATCCCAAAGCAACGGAATACACATTCTTCTCTAGTGCCCATGGAACCTTCTCCAGAATAGATCACATCCTGGGTCACAAATCAGGTCTCAACCGGTACCAAAAGATTGGGATCATTCCCTGCGTATTTTGGACCACAGTGCTTTGAAACTAGAACTCAATCACAAGAGGTAAGTTGGACAGAACTCCAATACATGGAGGCTAAAGAGCATCCTGCTAAAGAATGAATGGGTCAACCAGGACATAAAGAAGAATTATTTACCCCAAAGATACAAATGTAGTGATCCAAAGGGGCACATGCACCCCAATGTTTATAGCAGCAATGTCCACAATAGCCAAACTGTGGAAAGAGCCTAGATGTCCATCAGCAGATCAACGGATAAAGAAGATGTGGTATATATATATAAAATGGAATACTATGCAGCCATCAAAAAAAAAAAAATGAAATCTTGCCATTTGCATGGCAAGTTCCATGGATGGAACTAGAGGGTATTATGTGAAGTGAAATAAGTCAATCAGAGAAAGACAAGTATCATATGATCTCACTGATATGAGGAATTTGAGAAACAAGACAGAGGGTCATAGGGAAAGGGAAGGAAAAATGAAACAAGATGAAATCAGAGAGGGAGACAAACCATAAGAGACTCTTAACTTCAGGAAACAAACAGAGGGTTGCTGGAGTGGAGGGGGGTGGGAGGGTTGGGTTGGCTGGGTGATGGACATTGGGAGGATAGGTACTATGGTGAGTGCTGTGAATTTTGTAAGACTGATGAATCACAGACCTGTACCCCTGAGACAAATAATACATTATATGTTAATAATAAAAAAAAAGAAAAAAAGAAAATGAAAACACTAATTCAAAAATATATATACAGCCCTGTGTTCACCGTGGCATTATTTACAATAGCCAAGATATACAAGCAACCTAAATGTCTATCAATAGATAAAGCAAATGTGGTGTGTATACACACACACACAAATATTCAGCAATAAAAAAGAATAAAAACCTTGTCATCTGTGACAACATGGATGGACCTACAGGGTATTATGCTGAGTGAAATAAGTCATACTGAGAAAGACAAGTATCATATGACTTCACTTACATGTGGAATCTAAAAATCAAAACAAATGAACAAACAAAACAACACAGAAACAAACTCATAGATACAGAGAACAAACTGATGGTTGCTGGACGGGAAGGGGATGGGAGGTTGGATAAAATTAGTGGATTAAGAGTTACGGTCTCCTAGTTATAAAATAAGTAAGACACAGGGATATAATATACAGCCCAGGGAATATAGTCAGTAATATTTTAACAGTTCTGTTAAGGCAACAGATTGTAACTAGACTTATTGCAGTGACCATTTCATAATGTATATAAATGTTGACTATGTTCTACACCTGAAACTAAAGAAAAAAAAAGAGCAGAACACTCACTCAATGGAAAGTGCCAGCTGGCCTTTTTCCTATTTAACAAATTGGTTACAACATTTCAACAGTAATGTTTGTATAAAAGCTTAATGGCCCAAAATATATCATATTTGCTTTACCAACAATTTCCTATCCTAGAATCTCCCTGAACCAATCAAGTTAACTATTATGTGGAACCTAAATAAGAAAAAAAAGAAACAAGAAATGCATGGTGGAAAGGTTTTACATATTGTGTGTATACATGAAGGTTATATATATAATATGTACATACATATATATACTTTGAATTGTCTCTTACATTAAACATTTGCTTGATTCATAAATGCATAGAAACTCCATATATTAAGGATGTTTATTCTCTTGTCTTTAATATGTATCACAGATATTTTATTTTTGTGATCTTTTAAGTTTAAATTCCAGTTACTTAACATACAGTGTAATATTAGTTTCAGGTGTCCAATATAGTGATTCAACACATCCATAAAAAACCTGGTGTTCATCACAAGTGCACTCCTTAATCCTCATCACCTATTTCACCTAGCCCCACCTGACCCCCACCCCAGGCCACCTTTCCTCTGGTAACCATCAGTTTGTTCTCTATAGTTAAGAGTCTGTTTCTTTTTTTAAAGATTTTTTTATTTATTTGACAGAGAGAGACACAGCGAGAGAGGGAACACAAGCAGGGGGAGTGGGAGAGGGAGAAGCAGGCTTCCTGCGGAGCAGGGGGCCCGATGCAGGGCTCGATCCCAGGACCCTGGGATCATGACCTGAGCCGAAGGCAGACGCTTAACGACCGAGCCACCCAGGCGCCCCAAGAGTCTGTTTCTTGATTTGCCTCTCTCTCTCTTTTTTCTCTTTTGCTTGTTTCTTCAATTCCACACGAGTGAAATCATATGGCATTTGTCTTTTCCTGTCTTATATCACTTATCATAATACTTTCTCTAGCTCCATCCACATCATTGCAAATGACAAGATTTCATTCCTTTTGATGGCTGAGAAATATTCCATTAGATAGATAGATGATAGATCGATACACAGATCTATATTTGCTATGCTATAAACACCAAAGTGCATGTATTCCTTTGAATTAGTATTTTTAAAAACTAAATAGCATATCTTTTTATTTTTATTTATTTATTTTATTATGTTATGTTAGTCACCATATAGTATATCATTAGTTTTTGATGTAGTGATCCATGATTCATTGTTTGCATATAACACCCAGTGCTCCATGCAATACACGTCCTCCTTAATACCCATCACTGGGCTAACCCATCCCCCCACCCCAACCCCTCTAAAACCCTCAGTTTGTTTCTCAGAGTCCATAGTTTCTCATGGTTCATCTCTCCCTGTGATTCCCCTTGCCCTTCATTTTTCCCTTCCTTCTCCTAATGTCCTCCATGCTATTCCTTATGTTCCACAAATAAGTGAAACCATATGACAATTGACTTTCTCTGCTTGAATTATTTCACTTAGCATAATCTCCTCCAGTCCCATCCATGTGATGCAAAAGTTGGGTATTCATCCTTTCTGATGGCTGAGTAATATTCCATTGTATATATGGACCACATCTTCTTTATCCATTTGTCTGTTGAAGGGCATCTTGGTTCCTTCCACAGTTAGGCTATTGTGGACATTGCTGCTATAAACTTTGGGGTGCAGGTGCCCCTTCTTTACACTACATCTGTGTCTTTGGGGTAAATACCCAGTAGTGCAATTGCTGGGTCATAAGGTAGCTCTATTTTTAATTTTTTGAGGAACCTCCACATTGTTTTCCAAAGTGGCTGTACCAACTTGCATTCCCACCAACAGTGTAAGAGGGTTCCCCTTTCTCCACAACCTCTCCAACATTTGTTGTTTCTTGCCTTGTCAATTTTTGCCATTCTAACTGGTGTAAGATGGTATCTCAATGTGGTTTTGATTTGAATTTCCCTGATGGCTAGTGATGATGAACATTTTTTCATGTGTCTGTTAGCCATTTGTATGTCTTCTTTGGAGAAGTGTCTGTTCATGTCTTCTGCCCATTTTTTGACTTGGTTATTTGTTTTTTGGGTGTTGAGTTTGAGAAGTTCTTTATAGATCTTGAATACCAGCCCTTTGTCTGTAGTGTCATTTGCAAAATTCTTCTCCCATTCTGTGGGTCACCTCTTAGTTCTGTTGACTATTTCCTTTGCTGTGCAGAGGCTTTTTATCTTGATGAAGTCTCAAAAGTTCATTTTCGCTTTTGTTTCCCTTGCCTTTGGAGACATGTCTTGAAAATTGCTGTGGCCGACGTTGAAGAGGCTACTGCCTATGTTCTTGTACTCTTTGTGTAAATATCTAGTAATGAAATTGCTGCATCAGAGGGCAGTTCTATTTTTAACTTTTTGAGGATACTCCATACTGTTTTTTGCAGTGGCTGCAAGAGTTTGCATTCCCACCTACAGTGCAATAGGGTTCCACATCCCCACCAATACCTGTTTTTTCTTGGGTTGATTTTAGCCATTCTGGCAGGTGTGAGGTGGTATCTCATTGTATTTTTGATTTGTATTTCCCTAATGATGAGTGATGTTGAGCATCTTTTCATGTGTCTGTTCACCATCTGGATGTCTTCTTTGGAAAAATGTCTATTCATGTCTTCTATAACTTTTTTAACTGGATTATTCCTTTTAAGGGTGTAGAGTTTTATAAGTTCTTTATATATTTTGGATACTAACCCTTTATCAGATATGTCATTTGTGAATATCTTCTCCCATTCCATAGGTTCCCCTTTAGTTTTGCTGATTGTTTTCTTTGTTGTGTAGTAGCTTTTTATTTTGATTAAGTCCCTATAGTTCATTTTTGCTTTTGTTTCCCTTGCCTCAGGAGACATACCTAGTAAAAAGTTGCTATGGCCAATGTCAAAGAGGTTACTGCCTGTGTTTGGCTCTAGGATTTTAATGGTTTCATGTCTCACATTTAGGTCTTTTATCCATTTTGAATTTATTTCTGTGTATGGTGTAAGAAAGTGGTCCATTTTCATTCTTTTGCATGTTGGCATCCAATTTTCCCAAACTATTTGTTGAAGAGACTGCTTTATTCCCATTGGATATTCTTTCCTACTTTGTCAATGATTAATTGCCCATAAGTTGTGGGTTCATTATTGGCTTTTCTATTCTGTTCTATTGATCTATGTGTCTATTTTTGTGCCAGTACCATACTATTTTGATGACTACAGCTTTGTAATATAACTTGAGGTCTGGAATTGTGATGCCTCCAGCTTTGGTTTTCTTTTTCAATATCACTTTGGCTATTCAGGGTCTTTTGTGGTTCCATACAAATTTTAGGTTGCTTGTTCTAGCTCTATGAAAAATGATGATGGTGTTTTGATAGGGATTGCATTAAATGTGTAGATTGCTTTAGGGAATATAGACAATTTAACAGTATTTGTTCTTCCCATCCATGAGCATGGAATATCTTTCCATTTCTTTGTGTCCTGTTTAATTTCTTTTTTTTTCCCCTTCATCAGTTTCTTTCATTAGTGTTTTATAGTTTTTGGAGTACAGGTCTTTTATTCCCAGTTATCTTATGGTTTTTGGTGGAATTGTAAATGAGATTGATTCCTTAGTTTCTCTTTGTGCTGCTTCATTATTGGTATATAGAAATGCAGCAGATTTCTGTATGTTGATTTTGTATCCTGAGATTTTACTGAATTCCTGTATCAGTTTTAGCAATTTTTTGGTGTAGTCTTTATTTTTTAAGATCTATTTATTTTAGAGAAAGAAAGAGTGTGAGTGAGGGAAAGGGAAGAGGGAGAGGGAGAGGGAATCTCCATCAGACTCCCCACTTAGCATGGAGCCCCATAGGGCTCTATCTCATGACCCTGAGATCATGACCTGAGGGGAAACCAAGAGTCAGCTGCTTACCTGACTGAGCCACTCAGGTGCCCCTTGGGTTTTCTACGTAGAGTATCATGTCATCTTAGAAGAGTGAAAGTTTGACTTCTTCTTTGCCAATTTGGATGCCTTTTATTTCATTCTGTTGTCTGATTGCTGTGGCTAGGACTTCCAGGACTATATTAAATAAGAGTGGTGAGAATGGACATCCCTGTCTTGTTCCTGATAATACAGGAAAATCTCTTAGTTTTTCCCCAGTGAGGATGGTATTAACTGTGGGTTTGGTATTTTTGTTTTGTTTTGTTTTAATAGAAGGACTTTATTATATTGAGTTTTGTTCCCTCTGGACCTACTTTATTGAGATTTGTTTTTTTTTATCATTAATGGATGTTGTACTTTGTCAAATGCTTCTTATACATCTATTGAGAGGATCATATGGTTCTTATCCTTTCTTTTATTAATGTGGTGTATCATGTTGATTGATTTGTGAATATTGAACAACCCTGAAACCCAGGAATAAATCCCACTTGATCATGTAAATGGTTCTTTTAATGTATTGTTGGATCTGGTTTGCTAGTATTTTATTGAGAATTTTTGCATCCATGTCCATCAGTGATATTGTCCTATAGTTCTCTTTTTAAGTGGTGTCTTTATCTGATTGTGGTATCGGTAATGCTGGCTTCACAGAATGAATTTGGGCATCTTCCTTCCTCTTCTATTTTTTGGAATAGTTTGAGAAGAATAGGTATTAGCTCTTCTTTAAATGTTTGGTAGAATTCACTTGTGAAGCAATGTGGCCCTGGACTTTTGTTTGTTGGGAGATTTTTGATTACTGACTCAATTTCCTTCAGGTAATTGGTCTGTTTAAATTTTCTTATTCCTGCTTCAGTTTTGGTAGTTCATATGTTTTCAGGAATTCATCCATTTCTTCAGGTTGTCCAATTTGTTGGCATATGGTTTTTAATAATATTCTCTTGTAATTGTTTGTATTCCTGTGGTGTTGGTTATTTCTCTTCTCTTGTTTGTGATTTTATTTATTTGGGTCCTTTCTCTTTTCTTTTTGATAAGTCTGGTAGGGGTTTATCAGTTTTATTAATTTTTTCAAAGAATCAGCTCCTGGTCATTGATCTTTCTTATTGTTTTTTTTAGTTTCTTTATCATTTATTTCTGCTCTCATCTTTATTATTTCCTTCCTTCTCCTAGCTTTAGGCTTAATTTATTGTTCTTTTTCTAGCTCCTTTAAGTGTAAGGCTAGGTTGTTTGAGATTTTTCTTGCTTCTTGAGGTAGGCCTGGATAGCAATATGATTCCCTCTTAGGACTGTTTTTGCTGCATCCCAAAGATTTTGAACATTTTATTTATTTATTTGACAGAGCGAGACACAGCGAGAGAGGGAACACAAGCAGGGAGAGTGGGAGAGGGAGAAGCAGGTTTCCCACTGAGCAGGGAGCCCGATGAGGGGCTCGATTCCAGGACCCTGGGATCATGCCTGAGCTGAAGGCAGACACTTAACGACTGAGCCACCCAGGCACCCCTGCACCCCAAAGATTTTGGACCATTGTGTTTTCATTTTCATTTGTTTCCATGTATTTTTTCAAATTTCAAATTTCTTCTTTGTTTTCCTGGTTGACCCATTCATTGCTTAGTAGCATGTTGCCTAATCTCCATTTATTTGTGGTCTTCCCAAATTTTTTCTTGTTTCTTGTTTCATAGCATTGTGGTCAGAAAAAAATGCATGGTTTGATCTCAATCTTTCTGTATTTGTGACCTATTATGTGATCTATTCTGGAGTGTCCCATGTGCACTTGAAAAGAATGTGTATTCAGCTGAAACGTTCTGAATATATCTGTTAAGTCCATCTCATCCACTAAAAAGGTCATGTAGCGTCTGGGCTTGGCTCTTCAGAGAGTGTTCTGGTGTGTGCTGTCTGTGCTCTGCTACTGTTTTGGCGGCTCTATCCTTCAGGCCAGTCATCTGCAGAGGCTCTCCTTGCCTGCCATGGGCAGTGTTGGGTCCTTGGCCAGATGTGCTCTGGTCTGCTTGTTAAATGAGACCTGATACTATAGGGGTTTCTGCTGGTCTTCCAGGGAAGAGGCCCCGTGGGCTGGGACTGAGACAAGTTTGAATGAGAAGGGAAGTCCCTCTAGAGGGCAGGAGTGTGGGACTTGGTGTAAGCAAATGCAGTAGGTTGGTACTGCACTGCTTCACACAGGTGGCTCTGTGTTGGTGCTGAGTGGCAGGGGAGGAAAGGGCACTAGTCAGCTCCTTTGTCCCTGGAGAGATACTGCCATGAACACTGCCCATGAGGGTAGCACTCTGAGAAGAGTGTATAATCTCTCTGCTGTGTGTCCCAGGCATTTTTCAGATTGTTGTTTCCATGCTGTCTGCCTCTGGGTTGTTTGCCTCCCTTCTCTTCAGGAGCAGCACTGTGCCCTCCCGGCTCTGTCTCAGCCAAGCCCATGACCTCTAAAACTCCAGACTTTAAGCCCTGTTGGTTTCAAGAACTCATGGAAATCACCTCCTTGTATTTTCCCAGCAATGCCTTTGGGGAAATGTTCTCCTTGTGTGTTCCCCCTCACCCCACCTTTCTTTCTTGCCCTTTCTGCGAAGAATGGCTTGCTTCCCTCCGCAGTACCCACAATCTATTTCTCCCCTAAACTGCGTCTCCGCACTTTCTACTTTCTTTGATGTGGCCTCTTCTCTCCCTTTAGTTGTTGAGTTTGTTCTGTCAGTCTTCAGGTTGATTTCTAGGATATTTAGGATAATTTGATAGTTACCTACTTGTGTTCATGGGATGAGACGAGACTAGGGTCCTCCTACTCCACTGCCATCTTCCAGTCATAGAGCATCACAGGTATTTTTTATTGGACCATCATTTATATTTTGACAATGTGTATAATGTCTTTTGCAATACAATATGTAAATTCTTATATAGCCAATTCTTAATTCCCTTTTGACTCTGCAAATGTATATTTATATATTACATAACATACATATATTTCTTGTTTTTTTTTTTTTTAAAGATTTTATTTATTTATTTGAGAGAGAGAGAGAGCATGAGTGGATCATGACCTGAGCTGAAGGCAGATGCTCAACCGACTGAGCCACCCAGGTGCCCTGATAATATTTTTTCTTAACATTTGTTGTTTTAAACTTTTGAATTTTAGTTTTGTGCATGGCATGTGGTAGGGATGTATTAAAATCTTCTAAAGATCTAACAAATAGATATTTTAGAATACTCTATCCTTTTCCCATTAATTTATTAAGACATGCTACCCATGTTTTATTCTAAGTCTTCATAAAGAGCAGTTCTTTTTCTGGATCCTCTATTGTGATTGTCATTGTACTCATGCCATAGTACATAATTACTACCGTTTGAAATAGGTCTTTATGTATGCTAAGACAAATCCTATCACCTTTCTTTACTTCAAAATTATCTTCAATATTCTTTACTTTTTATAGTCCACTGGATTTTGGGGACAGCTTGCTGAATTTTATGTAAAACAATTTTTGAAAATAGATTATTTGAAGAATTTAACATCTTTGCACTGCTAAGTTTCCCATACCTGAGTGTGGTATAGCTGTTCATTCATCCAGGTCTTCTTTTATGATCTTTAAAAAGCATTCTGCTCCTTAAAAGCATTACATATATTTTGTTAGATGTGTTCCTTAATATTTTATGTTGGTAGGCAGAATAATGGCCTCCCCAAATAGCCATATCTATTCTCCAGAACCTTTGACCATGTTAAGTTACATAGCAAAGGTGACCTAAGGTTGCGGATGGAATTAAGGTTGCTGATCAGCTGACCTTAAAATGGGGAGATTCTCCTGTGTTATCTGGATGGACCTAATATAATCACAAGGGATTTTAAAAGCAGAAGAGGTAAGTAGAAGATGGGTCAGAATCAGAGACAGGGATGTGATGATAAAAGTAGTTCAAAGTGATTAACATAAGAAGGACCCAAGTTGTTGTTTCTGTCTATGATGATGGAGAAGAGCATTAACGAAGGAATGTGAGCAGTTTCTAGAAAGTGGGAAAGTCAAGGAAATAAATTTTCCCCTGGACCCTCCAGAAAGGAATGCAGCCGTGCTATCACCTTAATTTTTGCCCAGTGAAATCCACGTTGGACTTAAAACCTCAGAACTATATGACAGTAAGTTGCATTGTGTAAGCCACTAGGTTGTGATATATCGGAAACTAATATATACTTCCATTAGTACTTGTGTCTCTATTTGTCTTATAATTTCTAATTTTCTATTTGATTATTGCCAGTATATAAGGAAAATATTGATTATTGCATGTTATAGGGTATCTGTATTTATATTTCCCATTCAATTTGTAATTTTATTGAGAATAATAAAATACAGAAATAAAGACAGAAAATAAAGAAAATTGAGAAATTAACAGATTATGAAACAAACAATGGAGAGAATCAGAAATATAAACCTGGTTCTTTGGAAAGATAACTATAATAGACAAACTTATAACAAGTATGAGCAAGAGAATAAGAGAAAGCCTATCATATATATATCATATATATGACATATGTACATACCTCCCTTCATAGAAACAAATTAATTCAAGAGAGCTTAATATTATAAATATAATAAGAAATAGGGGTGCCTGGGTGGCTCAGTCGGTTAAGCATCGGCCTTCAGCTCAGGCCATGACCTCAGGTCCTGGGTTCAAACACTGAATGAGGCTCCCTGATCAGTGTGGAGCCTGCTTCTCCCTCTCCCTCTGCCCCTCCGCCTGCTCATGCTCTCTCTCTCTAATAAATAAAATAAACTCTTTTTAAAAAAAGAAAAAATATTATCTCTTGATGAGTATGATTCTATTTATACAAACTCTAAGAACAAGCAAATAAATCTGTGGTGATAGAAATTAGAAAGTATTTGAAGATTCAGAGGAATTGATGTGAAAAGAGCATACAAGAATTTTCTGGAATTATGGAATTGTTCTTTTAATCATTATTTGCATAGTGATTTCATAAGGGTATACAATTCTTAAAAATCACTGAACTACAAACTCAAGATCCATGCATTTTACTGTATATAAATGATAATAAAAATCATTATAATAAAGTATATATAAAGTATATATAAAGTATAAAGTATAATGAAGTATAAAAAGCAAATAAAAAGCATAATAAAAATTCTCACAATGTTCATATAAAAGTTGTGTGGGTGTGAAATTTCTGAGAGAATACACAGAATTTTTTTTTTTTTTATCTAAGTGGTACCTGATAAAAAAGAAAGCATGAGACCCTCTACAGGAGGGAGACTTGCTTTTCACTTCATCCTTTCTGTTCTACTTAAAGGTTTGAAACAATAGATGCTATCAACCTGAAGCTGTATTTCACAGCGACATTTAAAAAAAAAAACTACTTTTTTTAAAAAGCTCCTTTTAGATTTATTATAACTTTAGGTAACAGTAAGTGATTTAGAGACACCTATCAGTGAAACCACAGAATTTGTGAAACTGATGAGGGAGCAGAAGGCTGGCTGAAGACAAAGCATAAGCTGATGGCCTGCAACCCTCCCCCCACCAACTCCTGGGGCATTCTTCCAGGAAGCTCCCAACTATCTTAGTGTTAATGCCTTGCTAGAGGGAAAAACAACCTTAACTTGACAATGGCAAGCCCTCGGGATCTTTTAGGTCCTCCTTAGCGTATGAAAGTTCTTTTGAAACCTCCCTTTTTCCTTATCTCCCCCAACCCCATAGTATTTAATCAGCCACCCCTCACAACCTCGGTGCAGCAGCTCTTTCTGCCCATGGGTCCTGTCCCCGTGCTTTAATAAACCACCATTTTGCACCAAAGATGTCTCAAGAATTCTTTCTTGGTCATCAGCTCCAAACTCCACTCCACTGAACCTCACCGATATTCTAAAACCACATCAAAACCATATTAAACAAATCTTATAATCTAGCTGCCACACAGCTGATAAAAGATGAAATGGGAAATACAAGCTCAGCATTCAATTGACTACACTTTAGATTTATATTCTTTGAAAGATGGGAGAGAAAAGCTGTCACTCATGCAAAGAAAACAAACTCAATGAATATTATTCCTTTTTATGTACATTTTACTCAGCTACTTGAACCCAAAAAAGAAATTATTTCCTGAAGTTTATAGTGATAGGGCCTCCGAAAACAAATATATTTTATTAATGCCCAGTCCAATACCCTAGAAGACATGAGAGTAAGTCAAATAGAACTATGATGAATCTCCAAATTTCAGATACTATTTATTATGCAAAATTATGTGCCTCAAACAAATAGGAAATGTATGAGAGGGAAAACATAAGATTCCATCAAGTTCAAAGTTGTTTTAGATTTGGCAGGAAGATATTATATTTCTTATAAGTCAAAAGAATGCAAAATTCAAACTGGTGATACAGCCACCAGAGTGGGAGTTAAATACTACCTTAATCAGATCCAAGAATTGTATACCATGTGATTTGAATTCAGTGCACCTAAGCTATGAGATCAACCCATGTGAGATTCAGTGATTTTTGCCACTATGCCAGTCAGGGTTGTCAACAAGAACACAGGTAAGTCTGATAACTAACAGATAGTATTCCCCTCCAAAGCAAAGGGCAGGAGGGCTCACTGGCCAGTATAAAAGACTTGGGGTCTCTGAGCTCAGGATTTCTTTCTGTAATACAGCCCTACTGTCTATGTAGGTGATACCTGGCCCTCTTTATATCAAACTAAGCACTGGGGCTCATGGAATGAATGGTAAAATCAGAGGATTTTGAATCCTAGTGAAAAGATACTCAAATGTTCTTTTGTTTTTTAAATGTTTTATTTATTTATTCATGAGAGTCAGAGAGACAGAGAGAGAGAGAGGCAGAGGCAGAAGGAGAAGCAGGCTTCTCGCCTAGCAGGGAGCCTGATGCGGGACTCAATCCCAGGACCCTGGGATCATGACCTGAGCCGAAGGCAGATGCTTAACCATCTGAGCCACCCAGGCGCCCGATACTCAAATGTTCTTAAACAAAAACTTAATAACTGCTGGTGATATTATTTATGGACATTCATCCCAAACAACTCAAACACCTTGACAGCCTTGAATAATTACATCTAATAGCAAAATAATAAGTTGTATTCTTAAGAAAAAAATTAATAAACACACACACACACAAATACATACACCAACATAAGGATCCTTTGGAATTTGCTAAAAAAATGTTCTTCTCTTTTCTTACCAACAGTGATTCCTAGAAATCCTAAGCTCTGAAATATAAATTGTCACCAATCAAAGAAATTTCAGTAGCAATATGACTAAAAGATTGGGGAGGTAATCAGGAAAAATACCAACTTTATCTGTACATATAAAAACAAATATAATCTTAGGAAAAAATACTCAGTTGAAGTTTTTCCTAACTGGTGAGGTATGTAGTCTTTTCTGCAGTTATGTAAAAATTAAGGCCTTATACGTTGTCAAATGAATTTCAGCTAGCAAATGGGTGAAACTGTAAAAATGGCTGGATAAATCTCAATACTACAGAGAAACCTACTTGATCTTCCTAATTTGGGTGGATGACACAGGGTAAAAAAGATTGTACAGGGAACCAGAAATGAATGTCTAAATTCTAACCTTCTGGGTTTCTTTCTGTAGTTACCATGATTACTTACAGCAAAGCAAAGTAGGCCCCCTATTATTACTTCTCACTCATCTGTAATCTTCCCTACAGGTCTTATTTTTACTGATTTACTTAAACTACTTGAACACCAATCATAGTTGGGCTTCTGCTTCCCTATCTCTTTAAGCAATCTCCTAGGCCCAAGACTTCCAGAAGTATATTTTCTATAGTCTAAGAACATTCATATTGTTAATTAGTGAGATATGTATACCAGAGCTTGATTTTTCTGCCTTGGGCAAAAGACTTTCAAACAAGAAAGTCTGTCTCTGGAGTGCATTCACTTTATCAGGAGAGGTGGTACCAATATTTGTTGCTGAGAGAGTAAAGGCCATGGAAACCTTTACCTGCCTCCTTTCAGAGCACCAGATAATTCATACCATCAGCCTCTTCTCTACACTGCTTCATTATCTAACCTCTTACTGTTAAGATGTCACTTTTAAGAATTAAGAAAAATACTTCTTACTAGAAATTCTGCCCTGACAATGAAACCATTCCTGCATCCAAAAGGCAAAAATAAATCTCGCAAAACCATCATGTCATAAAATATAAAGGGCTAATAACTCACCCTGTGGTACTTAAAACTAAAAACTTCGAGAAAACCCAATGATATATGCTCTTCTACCCTCTTCTATAACCTGAGGCTCTAGATTACTTATTGTCACACACCCCTGTTCACACAATTAGAAAGACAGAATTTTCCATCTCTATAGTGCCTGATCAGTTTAAGAAATATCATTTCTTTGTCTCACCCTTTTATTATCTCCATGCTTAGGGAAATTTCTCATCTCCAATCTCAAGTCTTTTTCCAGATTTATTACCGCCATCTGCTTCTACACAATGTGAAGATGTTAATAAATCACTGGCCAGGTGTCCTTTCATACCTGTCACTGTGGTCTCAGTTATTAAATTTTACTCACAATAAGTTAACTGCTCTTCCACTGTCATTCCATGAGAGTTGCTTCTAAAAAACAGTAATAAATTGATTTCATAAACTTACTATTTTACATGAGTAGTCTAAAGATCCTCCAGCGAGAATCCTCCCTCCCTAAGGTGCAATAGTAACAAAAAGCAATTGTTTTGCTCAATCTGGCAACATCCAGTGTGCTCTCCCCTTCTCACTTCAGATCATTTGGGAATTCAAAGTACATCTGTAAATCCCTGCTGTCATCTGCTATCTGAAGGACAGCAATCAGAGACCAGCTAAGTTTCCTGAAAGTTTGGGAAATGGTCTAGCTAACAGGATTTTCATCTAGCAGAGGCCTTAATTTGATTCCTTAATTTTATGAGTGAGAAAAGAGAGTCCTAGAATGCATATTTTTGTTAAAAGTGCACAGTGAGTTGGTCAAGGGGAGTCCAACTTGTTTTATATTTTGGTTAATTTGGAATTACACAGGAAATAATTTTATCTCCTAACTCCTATAATTGAGAGTCCTTTCTAAATGTGCTTAATTATTTTTTAATGTCTAGTTTCTTCACAAGTTTATTTTTTAAATTTTATTTTCATGATATTTATATTTTCCAAAGGTCCTGGCTCCTTCATAATACAGAAAAGGGAATTACTTACCAATTCTCTCTTTTTAACCATTTATTGAGGCTGTCTCTTTCTGATCAGGGACCTGATATGAATAAAACAGAACCTTTCCCTCAAGGATACTCTCTCAGTCTAAATGGAAAACAGATGGGCAAACAAATGATCACCTCTGCAGGATGATAATGAAGTAAGAGAAGCATGAACAAATGTTGGAAAATAAAAGCAGAAGAAAGGAATACTATCTTTGCTTGCACAAAGAAGGAAGGAGATATAAACTCATTTAAAAAAGGTTTATGCTAAGTCTTGAAGTATACACAGGAATTTGCTGAATGGTCATGAAGAAGAGGAACATGACAAACACAGGGAATAACAAATCCATAAGCAGGAAGACATAGAAAAAGTAATGTGTGTTTGTTCATTTAAATGCAAGTAGTTGGATAGTTTGAAATCACAGTGTAAAGGAGGAATACTCCAAAATATATTCAATACCTAACAAAAATATCATTGGCAAGAAATCAGTGTGAGCAAACAGAGGCCATATTGCATAAAGCTGTGTAGACTACTCTAAAAATGTTCCTTATATTTGTGATTGGCATTCTCTCTCTTTAATTCCCCTAAGTATATTAAATATCCTATCATATTCTCACTGCTTCCCTAACTATCATAAATAAAAATAATCTAGTAGAAGGTAGCAGGGGTTGGCTAGAAGAGTGAGAAAAAAGTAAATGCCTCTGTCTAGAAATGCATTGAAGTATGAATCACTTTTAAGTGTGGACATGATTTCTTCCTTTAAAGTTTGTATCAGGAAATTACTCAGGGAAGATGACAGAGTTGGAAGCATAAGGAAATCTGTCTCTCCAACTAGACAACAATTATACCAGCAGAATCTGATGTAACTATTTTGGAACTCTGGAGTCTGTTGACAGTTTGCAACTTCCAGGGGAAGGATTGAATAATAAATTGTGGTTAATTTCAGCCAATTTCACCTCTTAGTACAGTAGCAGCTAAGGAGCCCAAAACCCATGGCAGGCAGCTATGCATGTGTTCCTGAAATAGCTCGCACACAGGTTGTGGGAGCAAAGGTGAGCAAAAAGGACCATATGCCCCAAATACTAGGGGATCTGTTCTCTGATTGCTAATTGCTGCTTCTGATCACAGAAGCAAAGACAAAGGGGCCACTGGCCACTGTTAAATGTAATGCCTATGGTAATCACAAAGAAAATATGCAAAAGGAAATGAGAAAGAAACTTAAATGTTCCATTACATAAAATTAACTACACTCAAAAGAAGGCAGTAATGCATGAAATGAGAAACAAAAAAGCTATAAGGCATACAGAAAACAAATAGTAAAGAAACAAATAAATCCCTCCTTATTAATTATTTTAAATGTAAATGGATTAAACTCTTCAAACAAAAGACAGAGATTGGCAGAAAGGATTAAAAAAAGATCCAACTACATGTTATCTACAAAGGACTCACTTTAGATCCAGACACAAACAGACTGAAAGCAAAGGATGGAAAAAGATACCCCACAAAAAGAGTAATGAAAAACAAGCAGGGGTGTCTAAAGTAATATCAAATAAAACAAACTTCAAATAAAAAATTTTACAAGAGACAAAGAAGGACATTAAATATTAATAAAAGGTTCAATATGCTACCAGATACCCAATAACAGGTTCTTGTGTCTCAACGTCATAGAATGAATACTGAACTTGAGAGAAAGAAAGCAGGTGGAGTTTATCAGAGATAGCTGTATACAAGGGAGCTGACAGGCGTGGAGTGCAAGGCTTTATAAAGGCACTTTTCTGAAGGGTGAGGGGCTGAGAGTAGAGAAGTGGCCCTCAATCCCATGGTCATTATCTTGTGGTTGTTACTTTTCAGTGGACACAAGACAATCACAGGATGTCTTTTTCAATGGTTGACATTCTTTTAGGGCTCCTGGAAAATAGAAATACTTGTGCAAGCAGGTTTTAAATTGTTACTTCTAATTTTGCCCAGATAACCATTACTTGTTTGCTTTCTCAGAAGGAAGTATTTGTCTCTAATCATATGGAAACTTTTAACCCTTACCCCAGACCTGTGGCTTTACAGCAGTTAAGTCCCTCTTGCTTTTCCTATACTGTCTCAAATATAGCAGGAAGATATAACAACAAAAAACATTTATGCAACTAATAACAAACAATAAAAACATAGGAAACAAAAACTGACAGAATTGAAGAGAGAAATAGACAATTCTACAACAATAGTAGGAGACTTCAATACCCCAGTCTCAATAATGGATAGAAACATCAGAGAAAAGAAAAATAAGAAAGTAGAGGACTTAACACAACAAGCCAACTAGATCTAAGAGACAGATAAAGAACACTATCCAACCATAACAGTAGTCATATTCCTCTCAAATGCACATGGAACATTTCCCAGGATAAACCATATATTAGGTCACAAATTAAATCTTAGTAGATTTAAAAAGAGATATTGTATGAAGTATTTCTCTGACCACAACGGGATGAAGTTAAAAATCAATAAAAACAGTAAAATTGAAAAATTCACAAATATGTAAATATTAAACAATACACTTTTAAAAAAGACTTTATTTTTTTATTTGACAGAGGGAGTACAAACAGAGGGAGCAGCACACAGAGGGAGAAGCAGGCAGAGGGAGAAGCAGGCTCTCTGCTGAGCAGGGAGCCCAATGCGGGACCCACAACCCTGGGATCATGACCTGAGCTGAAGGCAGCTGCTTAACCAACTGAGCCACCCAGGCACCCTGACTGATACACTTTTAAATGACCAATGGATCACAGAAAAATCACAAGAGAAATTAGAAAGTACTTAGGATGGATGAAAATGAAATATATCAAAATTTATGGGACTCAGTGAAAGTAGTGCTAACAGAAAAATTTATAGCTATAAATGCTTACATTAAAAAAAAAAGATGTCGGGCGCCTGGGTGGCTCAGTTGGTTAAGCGACTGCCTTCGGCTCAGGTCATGATCCTGGAGTCCCGGGATCGAGTCCCGCATCGGGCTCCCTGCTTGGCAGGGAGTCTGCTTCTCCCTCTGACCCTCCCCGCTCTCATGTGCTCTCTCTCTCATTCTCTCTCAAATAAATAAATAAAATCTTTAAAAAAAAAAAAAGATGTCCAATCAAGAACCTAGCTTTACAAATTATGGAACTAGAAAAAGAAGAAAAACTAAACCCAAAGCTAAATGATATAATAAAGATGAAAGCAGTGATAAAACAGACAACAGAAAACAAGAGAAAAACAAGGAAACCAAAATTTGGTTCTTTGAAAAGATCAACAAATTGACAAACTAAGAGCTAAATGAACTAAGAAAAAAACAGAAGAACCCAAATTACAAAAATCAGAAACAAAAATGGAGACATGACTACCAATTCTACAGAAATAAAAGGATTATATGAGAGTACTCCATACAGCATAACTGTATGCCAAAAATCTGGGTAACCTAGATGAAATGGAGAAATTCATAGAAATGCATAATCTACCAAGACTAAATTATGAAGAAGTAGAATCTGACCTATAAGTAGTAATGAGATTGAATCAGTATTCAAAAATCTCACAACTAAAGCCCTGAACTTGATGGTTTTATTGGTGAATTCTACAAAACACTTAAGAATTAATTCCAATCCTGCTCAAACTTTTGAAAAATATCGAAGAAAAGGAAACACTTTCTAATTCATTCTATAAGGCTAGCATAACCCTAATGCCAAAGCCAAACACTGTAAGAAAACTACAGGCCAATATCTTTAATGAACCTTGATGCAAAAATCCTTAACCAAATACGAATAAACAGAATCCAGCAGCATATTAAAAGGATTAAGCTATTGTCTAACTTGGTTAATCACGGTTATAGCCATATTAATGCTCCAAGAGTACTTTATATATAAAGAAAGTATTTTCTACATATATCCAGCTCCCCAGTTGACAGAATTCCAGGTAATTTTTAAAAGCAAAAATCATACTAAAGGGAATGCTATTTTGAGGCTAGGGATTTCTCCCCATGTTCCATAAATAACACAGATAGGACTCTACCTCACATATAAAGCCAGCCACATACTTAGAGCTGGTATGAGTGTCAGGAGTCTTTAAGAGTGAATGTTTAAAAGTGAAAACATCAAGAAGACTCAAAAAGAATAAAAATGGAAAGTTACAGAATAAGTTGTAACATATGGTACATTTGTTTAATGTCTTTTTGTTAATGAACCAAAAAATGTAAGCAGCAAATTAATTACATGTGCCAATGATACAAAATTAGATGTGGCACCAGTGGCATGAAGACAGAAAAATACAAAGGTTCTAGTTTGAAAATAGGGGTAGAAAAAGAAAACGGGCTTTGGGACCACTCTAAACAAACCACCACATTGTATAAATATAAACATGCTGTATAAAGGAAATCTGGGAAAACTTAGCATGCAAAGGCAGATGCTAAGGGGAAAGAGGAAAAAGTAATAAAGCAGCCATTTGCAATGTGAATGAAATATCATCAAAGTGGCAGAGCGGACCAAAAGCCTCTAAAAGTGACAGTGAAGTGTTTAGGAAACACCAAATCACAAAGTCTATTATTCTGGATTTTGGAATATTTGAGCAGCAGCAAAATAATTAAGAGGAGGGACTTCACATAAAAACCCTGATTTTATCCTTTGCTGAAGGTTTATTAGCAGAAGCACAACTTTCTGGGCAGTTTTACTCTGCTGTATCTTTACCTCAGTGAATATCTCAGCAAATAGAGCAGCCCTCTGAGACCTAGATACTTTGCCCAGAGCTCATGTAAAAGAAATTTAAGCCTTAGATACTGACCCCAGGAATATATTCCTGATTGAACTCAGGTGGTCCTCATCTAGTAATGACATACCAGAAGCAGAAAGAAAGAGAAACATGAAAGCACTGTCCACCACCATTCACCAGCATGCAGGTCTAAGGGCAGTACTGGTCTCCCGTGTCACTCTTCTAACTTTCCCCTTCAATCTATCCCAAACTCCCTTTCCTTGTACATAAGGGCATGAACCTCTCTCCTACTACCCTACATTCCCAAACACTGGTCTTTCTCAACTGGGGATCCTCATTTGAAGTATAAAAACAGAAAAATAATTAGAGTTCAATATTTTCTCAGTCTTCCAAGGACACAACCAACTAGAAACACTCCAAAAGCATAGGAGAGAATTAATTAATTATATACAATAAATACCATATGCCATTAGAGCTCAATTCTCATAGCTCTCAGGTCTTTTTTTTTTTTCATTCTTTGTTCTTCCATGTCATTCCCAATTTCTGATAAAATTATTAAGAAACAAGCCTAGCCTTTGCATCTGCAACCTATACATCATTTTCCCAACTATTCACACCAGCTTAACCACCTCACATCTGGCAACATAAGTCCAACACAGAGTTGGAGGTGTAGGTGGGCAGCCCAACTAGAATGTCCAAGCACCTAAAACTACCTGACAGAACAGAACTAAATATATATATTTTTTTCCCATTCAAATGTCCAGAAATTCTGGAAGACTAATGGGGATTTTGCAGTGTAAGGCACAGTTTCCACCCATGGTACTGTGCCAACTGGCTGTGGAGCAGCTCAGTGGTGTACAGAAAAGACCATGGACTTGGGAGTCAGCCAGGCTTATTCTTTTTTTTTTTTTAAAGATTTTATTCATTTATTTGAGAGAGACAGCGAGAACATGAGCAGGAGGAGGGGGAGTGGGAGAGGGAGAAGCAGGCTCCCAAGGAGCAGGGAGCCCGACGCGGGGCTCGATCCCAGGACCCTGAGATCATGACCTAGCCAAAGGCAGACGCTTAACGACTGAGCCCCCCAGGCGTCCCAGCCAGGCTTATTCTTGATCGACAGCTTTGCCTCTTAATGTTTGTGTGACTCCAGAACTTCCTGTAATTTTACAAGATTTAGCTTCCTCATACAAAAAAAATGGCAATACTAGTAGTGGCTCATTGGCTTGTTTTGAATAAAAGAGGAGCCTATATACATAGAATAAATAGTATTGCACATAACAATAAATGCTAGTTCCCTCATTTTTCCTGGAAAAATAAGATGTGCCTACCTGAGAGAGGTGAGCAAGAGTGCAAAAGCAATTGCGGGTAAGTGCCCAGTGATAAATGATGTAGGTAGTAAATACTGTTATTCTAAATATTATTATTGATCAAGGAAGTGAGTTCTATTGTTGATAAGAACCAAATGATAAATGATGTCCTCAGCAACACCCTTTCAGAAGAAGAAAAGGATAACAATGTGGACTGCACTGAACTTCAAAAGTGGGTGTGGGAGGGACAGCAGTGCTTAAAGGATGGGAGTTAATGCACTTTGTTTCTGATTTATTTTTATTTTATTGGTAATTAACATGGAATAAAATTAACTTGTTTCAGACAGAGTTCTATCAATTTTAACTCCTGTACATTTGTGTAACTACCACCACAATCAGGATACTGAACAGTTTCATCACCCCAAAACACCCAGTGCTGTTGCTTTGTAGTCATACGCTTCTCCGCCTCTAACACCAGGCAACCACCCATATCTGTCAATAGCTTTGTTATATAGCTTTGTCTTTTCAAGAATGTCATATAAATGGCATCATACAGTATGCAACCTTTTGAGACTGGCTTCCTTTACTCAGTGTGATGCCTTCCATAAATCCATTTTACTGCATGTACCAATGTATCATTCATTTTTATTGCTGAGAAGTATTGTGCTCTATGGATATGCCACAATTTATCCATTCAGCCACTGAAATCCATTGGGTCACTTTCAGGTTTTGTGACTAGAGTAGCCATAAAAATTTGTGTAGAGGTTTTGTGTGAATATAAGTTTTCATTTTTTTAAGGTAAATACCTAGGAGTGGGATTGCTGGGTCATACAGTAAGTAACCCAACATTGACTTTATCAGAAACTGCCCAACATTTTTCCAGAATGGCTGTACCATTTTACATTTCCACCAGCAATATACGGGAATTCCAGTTGCTCCACAAAGTCAACAATTAGTACTGTCAATATATATTTTTTAATTTAGCCATTTTAATAAGTGTATAGTGGTATTGTGTCATAGTTTTTATTTGTATTTCCCTAATGGCTAATGTTGTAGAACACATTTGCAGCTGTTTATTTGCCATCTATATATCCTCCTTGGGTTATATTTTAATTTAGCTTTTAAAATGTTTCTTTTGTGACACTTGTTGTTGTATTTCCTAATTACAAAAGTTGTTTTAAATGGAATTTGAAAACTACAGAACTCTTTAAGTTAAGAATACGCTGTAATTTCTATTACCATCTTCTGTCCCAGTAACAAAACTACAATGAATAATTTGTATATTTCATCCCAAGTTTTGTAATATATATTTGCAAATGTAATTATGGGCATAGATGTATAGTGTGTTTTTAAGAATAAAATTGGGATCATATAGTAAATATAGTTTTACTGGCTGAAAGTAGCATATACATCATTGTATATATCTTCTTGGGATATAGTGCCAGGAGTAGATTTTCAAGATTAAAAAAGAACAGGTAAATCCATTTTAATCCTCACTAATAACGTAACAGTAAGCCTGTATATTACTTGAATAAGATCATGCTCTAATAACAAATAAATCCTAAAATCTCAACAAGTCAACATAATAAAGGTTTTTTTCTAATCATAGCACACAGAAACTTGGTGGTTCTCCCTTAACAGTGAAGGGACCAGATATGTTTCCATCTTGCAATTCTGCGATCCTGGAGCCTTCCTTTATTAGTTGCCTGAAAGAGCAAGGGGAAGGTTTCTAACACTCCTGTTTTTAACCAGAAATGACACATTATTTCTGCTCTCTTACTACTGATGGGAATAAATCATGTGATATACCACATGATTTATAAAGGTACATAGGGCTGAGGTGCAGAGCAGCATATGAATACTGGGGAAGCAATAATTTAACTGTCACTGCCTAAAATGCAGCAGAGGCATAATTTTGACTAATTCTAATGGAATAGAGGCATTCCAGAGAAGGAAACTTCAATCTAGGGAAGCAATGTGCATATAGCTTTATTAAACAATGATTATGTACGGTGACTAACATAAGAAAAAAAAAAACAATGATTAAAGTTTGATGTCCACTTAAAATATGTTCACATGAAGGAGATAAATGCAAGTTATTAAAAATTCTAATTAAAAATATTTTCTAGAAATTGAATTCTCTTAAGTCAGAGGTATATTTTCATCTGTTGTTGTATGATTAATCTTTGCAAACTCTTTTTCATTTTATTTACAGCTCCCTAAAGCATCATAGACTTCTTGGTCCACACAGCATATCCCAACCATAAGCATTCCTTTCGAGCTGTATATATGTATATAATCACATGACCTTATCTAGCCAACATTAAGTATTTGCCGTTTCTCTGATGTCCTACTTCTTTCACCCACAATAGTAATCAAGAACTCTAGTTGTTAGTATTCTTTATCTAATTTAAGAATTAATTTATCGAAATAGTTAAAATAATTATAGCAGATTTTTCAAACATCTAAAGCAAGCTGAATCAATCTGTTATAATCCAATGCAATTATGTTTAAATAAACAATAAAACCATATATGGAAACCTCTTCCTGTTCTCTAGGTAACACATTTTAAATTATTATCCAGATGACTTGTTCTTTTTGTCAATAAACTGAACTTGGTATCATCCTTTCTTGAACTTCTATTACATTGCAAGCATTGTTTTCAATTCTAAATAACCACAACCTTGCCCAGGGAAGAGCAAATTGTAGGCTCTTTTTTTGTCATATTTTATTTTATTTTATTTATTATTTTTTTATCATGTTCAGTTAGCGTCTGTACAGTACATCATTAGTTTTTGATGTAGTGCTCGATGATTCATTAGTTACGTGTAACACCCAGTGCACATCACAATTATAGGCTCTTAATTTTTTTTTGAGGTGGTTAGTTAAAAATGCCCATCGTACCAATAAAGCCAGGATTAGTCCCCCTTTCTCTCACAAAAAGGTGAATTCAACAGTAAAGCATACTGTGTTGACTAACACAAACCCTAAGACATTAGAGAAGTAAAATCAGTTTAAAATGAGTATTAAAAAGAACTTTTAAAAAGAAATACATAAATGGCAGATCACAGCCTGAGACAGGGACATTCTACTGTTGCTTTCTAGATTAAAAGATCCGCAGTAAAGTGTGAGAATGATAGTTATGTTAATTTCCAATATTAGATGCTCAGGGTTTTGTTTTGAAAATTATTGTTGTTGATGTTATTGTTTTGGGAGGAGTCAATCCCTGATAATGAACCATTTTTTCTTTAAGCCATATAAAGCCCATGTGCTGTACTCTTGGAAGGCTGTGACTAAAATATTTAAACTCTTAAAATGATGTCACCGAGGAAAAGAAAAAGGCTGACAAGGCTAGAAGGTGATCAGTTGAGGAGGTACCAGCACAACCTGAGCCTTGTGGACTGAAATAAAAGCTGATTTAATGATTATTCACCATATGCCTGGCATTTTGTCTAACATTTAATATGAACCGATTTATTTAATCCTTAAAACTATACTATAAACTAGATAAATTTTAGCCCATTTTACATATGGGAAAACTGACACAAAGAAAAGCCATTTATCAGAGTTAACAGAGCTACTGGTTTTGGGTGATCCGGGGTTTGAATTCAGTCTAGCCCCAGAGTTCATACTTAGAACTACTGGTACCAAAGGCTTGCTCTGCTGTAGTCTGAATATCACATTCAGACCAAAGAGAGTTAATCTATAGATGATGAATGGACTGTGGGGGCCAATGCTAAGGATGTTCCAGAAGGAATATCCTGGAAATGTATAATCAAAGAGAAGAACAAAGGATAGAAAAAAAACCTCAAGAGTCTTGAGAATTGAGCTGTAAGACACTGTAACTTACCTCAGATTGCAGTTTCAAGTATTTAATAAAGTGAGTCATGTGAAGAATTTAACATATTGCTTGGAATACACCAAATACTCAAAACCTGTTCACTATTACTGTTACTAGAATTATTATTATTTTTTTAAAGATTTATTTATTTGACAGAGAGTGCACAAGTTGGGGAGGGCAGAGGGAGAGGGAGAGGGACAAGCAGACTCCCCTCTGGGTGCAGAGCCAGACAAAGGGCTTGATCCCAGGACCCTGGGATCATGACCAGAGATGAAGTCAGATGCTTCATTGACTGAGCCACCCAGGCACCCCTCAATCACTACGGTTATTATAATTTGCACCAATGTTTAGCTTGCATGAGACTTGACAAGATCTCTCCTGCTCTGTCTCATGGCATCTCATTGCAGCCTCCACCACACCTGCCCTTTTCTCAGTTTCCCATTCCAAATTTCTAAGACAGGACTCTGATTTCCCCAGCTCATACTTTTGCTGTGGTTTGCTATGGTTGTAAATTATAAGTAAATGCCAGCCTGTGGAATGACAGCCCTGTGTGTTCATAATCCAACCTCAGCCAACCTGGGGTGACTACACAGTTGCCTCCTTCATATCAGAGCTGATGGTGGACATTAGAAAGACAATAGTTGAGACAGAATTTATACTGATCTGAAGAATATCTGTTTTTTATACTGAGCTGTTTCATCAACATTATAGATACCCAAGAATGTTGTGTGAGTGTGGGTCACAATAAAATGGAGAGCAGTGGGAACTCATTCATTTGTGGCCACTAGTGACCTTTATTCATTCATTCCATCTTCAATTTACATTTTAGTTTAATGACATACAAAGATGGTAATGATGATGCCGATGATATTTAACATACAGAGTGTTTATTTTATGCAGGCACTGTTCTAAGTATTTCAGTCTTTTCACCTCACGTGATTCTTACAGGAGTGACATGAGATTATATTACTATGATGATCCACCATTTTATTTTTTTATTTTTATTTTTTATTTTTTATTTATTTATTTATTTATTTATTTATTTTTTATTTATTTATTTGAGAGAGAGAGAATGAGAGACAGAGAGCACGAGAGGGAAGAGGGCAGAGGGAGAAGCAGACCCCCTGCTGAGCAGGGAGCCCGATGCGGGACTCGATCCCGGGACTCCAGGATCATGACCTGAGCTGAAGGCAGTCGCTTAACCAACTGAGCCACCCAGGCGCCCGATCCACCATTTTATAAATGTGGAAACAGACACTGAAAGGTTAAGTAACCTGACCAAGATTATACAGCTAATAAGTAGTGGAGTTAGGATTTGAAATAAGGCAGTCTGTATCCAGATTGTTCCCATAATCACTATACAACACAACCTATGTCAACCCTACCTGCGCCTCTAAGGAATTCAGAGGCCCTGTGACTACTGCAGAGTGGAGATGCTCTTTTTGGCCAAGGCAGACAATGTGGAAGGGAAGGCTGGAGAGGGAAAACAGAAGCCTTTCTGGTCCTTTGAAATTACGAACCTTGACTATAACCTTAATGAGACTATGGCCAATGACTCCAGAAAGCAAATACTCTGATTTTATGGAGTAGTTCTTTACCAAAGAAATAATAGAACAAAAGGAGGGTGCTATTCAAAAGCTAACCATGGAAAATAGTAAATTATTGCAGAAAGTCATTTTCTAATTAGTTACTTTGCTTTAGGTATCCCATTAATTCCCAAATCAGATTTGGCAATACCCCAGGATATTTCCCACTTACATATAAAGAATTGTGAAACCATTAAGTGTTTTATTCACTTACTTTCATAAATAACATATTAATTCTGAATTCTAAAATAAAAGAGTGTGAGGTATCAATTTTACAGGTAATTATATTAAATTTAATTTTTAATATACCCCATGTAGAACATTTAAACGTGAAAAATATAAAAATATAAAACAATGAGATAATTTGTCTCAAAAATTTTTCTATTACTGTTAAAGACTAAACAAATGTTTGCACTTCTTCTCTTATATTGGTTTCTTTGCTGGTGCAAAGACATGCCACATAAGCGTTATTGTAGCTCCTCTGAAAGCCTATAAATAGTAAGTTTGATTTGGTTCCAGCCACTCATGTGGGGAAGATTTTTTATGATATTGATATAGCACTTCCTGTTTGCATAAGCTTTATATCCATTACTGTATTATATTACAAAAGGAGCACCATACTTCCACCATTTCAAGATGTGCCTGATATGACCCAGAATTATAGGTTGTGACCCAAAATCCAAGTATGATAATGCTATGAAGTTATGGAGCATAATACTTTTGGGAAGAAATGCTTTTATTTTACATAATTTTAAAATTATGGTAAATTATGAATAACAAAATTTACCATTTGTAACATGCAGTTCAGTGGCAGTAAGTATATTTACGCTGTTGCACAACTATCACCATTATCTATCTGTAGAACTTTCTCATCATCCCCAAATGAAACTCTGTACCCATTAAACAATAGCTCCTCATACTCCCCCTCTGCCCAGCTTCAGGCAACCACTAGGCTATTTTCTGTGTCCATGAATTGAACTATTTAGATACTACGTATAAGTGGAATCATGCAATATTTGTCCTTTTGTGTCTTGCTTCTTTGACTTAGCATAATATCAAGGTTCATTCATGTTGTATCATATATCAATATTTCATCCCTTTTATGCTGAAAAATATTCTATTTTATGTATATACTACATTTTGTTTATCTGTTCATCTGTCAATGGACACACGAGTTGCTTCCACCTTTTGGCTACTGTGAATAATGCTGCCATGAACATGGGTATACAAATAACTGTTCAAGTTCCTACTTTCAGTTCTTTTGGGTATATATTCAGAAGTGGAAATGATGGATTATAAGGTGATTCCATGTTTAATTTTTTGATGACTACCGTATTATTTTCCAGACCAACTGTACCATTTTACATTGTCACCCAATGTACAAGGGTTCTAATTTCTCTACATCTTTTCAAACACTTGGTATTTTCTGTTTTTTGATAATAGCCATCTGAAAGGGTATTAAATGGTATTTTGTGGTATTAAGAAATGCCTTGTAAGTATGTTAAGCTTTATTTCTTTTGTAGTGATTGCTAATAACCAAGGAATTAGGTGACTTATCATGTCATCCAACTAAACAAAATTAATGAACAAATAAATAACCTAAACTGAAAATCAACATGGCCAGTTTTATTTGGGGACCTTCCAAATTCAATGTGATGGCTTAAGTCAATCCACAGTATCAGCACACCACCTTTCTTTTATGGCATGTACTCCTAAGTATGATATGAACATTTCAATTACCACACACCCATCCTCAAACTACATCCCCAAACTACCCTTTTACCCATTCCATGCAGCTCCATCTTTGGTCCTTTTTTACATGTTTCCTCCTTTGTGTTCTGGTTTAGATACCTTCCTAGAGTTATAAAAGTGCACTTCAGCTTTAAATATCAACAAACTAATTTTCATAAAGAGAAGATTACTAAGATGCAAGATTCTGCATAACAGGTGCTAAGATTTCTAGGAAGTGGTACTTGCCTGTCACTTTGGACTGTCCACTTCAGCTAGTCTAGCCATTCATTTACATGCGTTATTACAGCTGCTTCTGAAACTGAAATAAGTCCTTGCTTACATGACTTTATTTAACCTCAGTGAAGTGTTACAGACTCCAAAACCCAAGATTCAATAAAAAAGGAAGTTGTAAAACAATTAACTCATGCAGTCTCATTTTCAGTTTATCATATAAAATTAGTATAAATGACAATTCTAGTTTGGATTAAAACACAGTGTCTCCTCATATAATTATTAATATAATGTTTTCGTTTTACCTATTATATTCATTTATCTCTATTTTTTAAATTCTTCCATTCTTATTCTCTTCTCCAAAGTGATGTCCTAACACCTAGCACAATACTCACCATATGTTTTATACATTCGGTGATTATTTTTTAATTTATTAGAGTTTATAAACCACAATCTTACTCTCTATGGCTACATTTTAAGGGAAAATTTATTAGAGGAGGGTATCCTAAATTTCTTTTAATCTATTATGAATGTTTTACTGGCCCTCTGCTCCTTCAGTGTCAGTAAGCATGCATCTATTAAGGTTTTATGGTGGTAGACTCTATGACTTATTCCTGTTTTAACTAAGTATAGGGTCTGACATGCAATAGGGACTCAATCAGCCCCTTCCCTCATAGAATTTAAGACACAGTTAATAAAAATAAATAAGTAATAGATAACTAAATAAAAATATAGTTAATAGTTCTCCTAAACTATTTTTAGTAAGTTGTATTTTGAGCAAATTCTAGTATTAATATTTCAACTCTATTTAAATTAAATATAAAACAAAAGCATTAACTTGGCTTTTGCTGTGCATTCTCAGATAAGTATAGAATTGATAATCACAAAAAACTCAAAATCTTTTCTAAATAATTTTTTAAATCAGTATGTAAAATGAATTCAAGCAGTTCTACTTTTATTTATTCTCCTTACTGAGAAATAAGAAAATAGTACAATTTCCTTTATCCTGAGACTAACGTTCATGATGTTATTTTTCTTTCAATTGACATATCTTTTTCCTAAAAATGAACTCAAATAAACTAAGTTGGTGTATTTTAAAACTTTTAAGAAAGTGACTTTAATGTTAAAGAATGATATTATAATCTTGGGTGATTTATATTTTCTACTTTTCACTTATCTATTTTTTTAACTTCCCACAGAAAAAGTGGCATTGATTTTTTAAAATAAGTAATGATGTATATAGTACGAAATTCAAAACTCAGAAAATGAAATACAGTGAAAATGAAATTTAACTCTTATCTGTAAACCCCAGTCACCTACTTTCTTTCAACAGAAGCAATCATTGTGATAAACCCACTATATTTCATTAGAAATATTATATGTCTACACAAGCAGTTTCCCATGGGGGAAGGAGAAGTTTCATAAAAAAATAAATGTCTTTACTCTATAGAGAGGCCCTCTTAGCAAGCAAAGAAAGTAGATTCCCAGATTGTGATTCTATGTCCATCATTACCCAACCGACAATCTCTCAGTATCCAATGTTTAAGTATCTTGGAAAACATCTGGCTGGCCAAACTTAGGTCAGATGTCCACCCTTGGTCTAAGCAGCTATCACTGGGGAAGGAGGGATGGATGGAGCTTTGTGGTCTGTAGAACCGTCTCTCATAAAGACTGCTGGTGAAGCACATGCTTAAAGACAGTGTACAACTGAAGAACCAGTGACTGACACGTCCCCTGCAACATTTTAAAAAATCCACAGAAGTTGTGAAAACTGGTTTAAGAAAATGCTACGATCGACCCTACTGAGATTTATGAATAAAGGCTCTGTTATAGAGGTTTGGCTTTTTGTTTTTATTTTGGTCTTTAATTGTCTAGTTTGTAGTAAGTATGGCTAGCCTGGTTCTGCTACTTGGGAGAAGTAGCGAATCCCTACAAGGCTTGTAGAAGTTCTCCATGTAGGTGAATTAAAGCAAAGCTAATAGTCCCACTCTATTCACTCACAGAAAGTAATTCTTGTAAATTTGCTCAAACAAAATTTTTATTTCAAAATTTAGTCATTTCAAAATATAGGGCTAAGCCCTAGATCTCCTAGAGAATGTATAACCATACAATGACAACATGAAGTTGACAAGGACTTTGTTTCAGAATTGTAGCATGGCCACTAATCAGTACCAGACATATCCCAGACACATTCTTAAGAGGGCTTGTGAAAAGATAGAAGAACCAGCACAGCCACCACCATTCCAAACAACCTCTAAGCTTTATAAGCAGATCAGAAATTTGGTAAGTAATAAATAGAAGAGGAAATGTTCGGACCTAAAATAGAATGTTACAGATTTTCCTCTCCTTTACCCACAGGGTACAAACAGGGGATGTCCCTCTGTACCCACTATGCAAGTGAGAGGGTTTCTAAAGAGATTTAGGATACCCACAGGAAGGGGTGACCATCATTCATTCTTCGGTAAAATGTTTGCCTTTGCAGTGGGCTTGTTCTGTTCCTACTTGGTTATGAGAAATAAATTGAACACAGGACAACGGGAATAGGTAGGTATGGGGCAGCCTACCCTCCCACAATTTGGTGCATCATGGCCCAAGTGGACACTACACAAGATAATTAGGCCATTTTTCTAGAACCCCATCTTGATGAGCAGTATGAGACTGTGGGGTATACCACAAGGTATAGAAAATTAAGATGGTGCAAAAGAAGTCATGAAAAACCATCTCTTCCATATCAAGGAGCTGGGCAGTGGGAGGTCCTCTGCTATGCCTCAGGAAGATCTGACCTTTGTTCTCTATGAGACAAAGCTTTTGGATGTCTGCTACTAGTAGTATGCTGGACTTGGTCCATAACAGCTCAAGAAAGCTGTCAAAATGTCCAGAATTTTGCAAGCCAGTTGTTAAATACAAGATTTAGTAAAAAGTCATATAAACTTTCAATTAAATAAATCATATTAATAACCAAGGAAATAAATACCAAAAACTCGTCACTTACTAATTATTTTACTACATTTACTATGATCTATTCTCTAAGGTTACTTACTTCTGTTTGGTGGACAAACTATGTAATGGTGGGCTACTGTGCATCTGTTCCCAACACTACGTTCAGTGGCCTCCCTTGAAATCAGCTATGGTGAGAGTATTTACACCATAGAAATTGGCATACGCTACAAATCAGGGCTTCTTTTATTATTCTGCTGACTATACCAAGGGTCAGCACACTAGAGCCCACATAATTTTACAGAATAAAGTGCTACTGGAACACAGGCATGCTCATTCATTTACCAGATGTCTATAGCTACTTTTGTGCTAAAACAGCAGAATCCAATACTTGCAAGAGAAACTGTGTAGCCCACAAAACCGAAAGTATGTACTATCTGGCCCCTTACAGGAAAATTTTGTTGTCTTCTGGTCTAGATTTAAGAAAATGATGGAGAAAATGTGAATAACGCAGATTAAACTTAAATGTGTACATATAGCTGTTACATTGAATAACAACAAAAGCTGAGGAAATCTTAAAATGTTCAAAACTGTTATCCAAGTGAGCAAATAATTCACTCATGTCATGATGAATGAGTACATTTACAACATGTATCTTCACTGTTTTACTTGTCTCACTTGTTAACATAAATAAAAATGTTAACCAACATTCATATCAGAACTATACATATTCTAAAAGTTGGCTACAGATATGCAATTGGCAAAAACCAACCACAGAATTTTGTGAGAATCAATTAGCTATATGAAATTTACAATAAAGGTGTATTTTATTATATTTTATTTCATATTTTTATATTTATTTAATATTATGTTTATCTATTATTATTTATTATTAACTTTTATAATAGCAAAGTCCTTTTCATCAGTACAATGTATAATAAATGCTACTGTATAATAATATAATTATATTTTCATATATTTATGATATAAATATATATGTATATAGATATATTACTTTTTAAAACACCCAAACAGTGTTTTTCAGAGTGCTGGTTGTTAAACATTTCCCAGCACACCACTGCGTGCCACTCAGCCTGCTAGCCACGTAAGAACTACAGTAGCTACTAGATAGGAAAAAAAGACTTTTGACCCTGCTGACAAACCCATCCTTCATCCCTGGCCCCCACACATCAAAGGAGGTGGGGTCTAGAAGATTGAGAAAAGTTCGCTTAAAAGTACTGACAGCATCCCAGTCTCCAATGCAGGAGCCTTGGGCTATGGAAGCACCACCGAGGATAAGCTTTAAATATTCAAATGGATTAAACTGGTATATACTAGATTTTTCAAATGCTTAAAGTAATCAGAATGCTAGGAATCTGGCCAAGATGTTGAAAGGGTCAGGAAAGGAAGAGCAGTGAGGACAGCAGTCTGAGTCCGCTTATTCAGCCAGATTCAAGGAAAACAGCATCCTGCTGCAGGGTGACTCCCTGGAAAACAGAGTAGTTAAGAAAGTTGAACTAAGGGGTCAGAAAGAGAAACACTAGAGGGTAAGAGGGCCAACAGACTGCTTGAGGTCAAAGAGAGATAGAGCCAATTTCCCTATCATGAAGTATACTGATTTAACTCACCAATGAAAATGAGTTATCAGTTAGCTCCTCCACTTCTGGCTCCTGGGGAGAAATGATTATGGAGACAGAGAAGTTCACATCTCCGCCCAACCCTCCCCACTCCTGGGAAGGGAGAGCTTGAGTACAAGATCCTACTACCATAATAAGGAGGGACAGGGACCCCTCCTCACCCGTCCTTAAGTCAAAGGTCAAACAAAGCACTGATTCAGGAATTCAGCAGATTGAGGAGGGGTTACAAATAACATGGTAGGTACAGATTGATAGGCAATCTAGAGAGGTGTTTAACGACTTTTTACATGTAGCCTAAGGCCAGGAAATTGCAAACAGATTTTGACAGGAGAGCAAATCAGGGTAGGATTTTTGGTTGGTTTTTATTTTTTACAAAGACAGGAATCAGCTCCTTGATGTGGGCAAGACAGAATCTGAGGTAAACTGAGCAAATAAAAATGTGCCAACCAGACTTATGGATAAAGAATGGGGACATTAGCAATTAACGAAGGGTCAGGAGACCCAGCCATTCTTGCTGTCCTGCTAAGTAGCCATGGACCTCTGCAATAGCCATATCACTTCCTCCCCTGGACATCAGTTCCCCTGCACATAAAAGGAAGTCTTTTCCTGCTCCAATATTGAATCATTTTAGAAGAGGAGCTCCAATGCTCTGTAGGTTTCTTTGGTGATTGGTGTGATGCAGTGAACCTGCTCTGTGTCATCCAGGTATGAAAAATGTAGGAATCATTTGCCTTCCCAACAGTAACAGTGAAGCTCATCTTGGACCTGGGCTATCAGTTCAAATCTCACCCTCTAGGGCAAGAAATGCTGAGTGTAGTCTCCAGTAGATCAGGTAAAGTGAAATAAGAAATTCCATTTAAAACTCCACAAGCAGGTTCACCCTTCTTTCCATATTCTTTTAGGAATCAGTGAAACAAGAGAATGACTCCAAGAACAGGGCCTGCATTTGAAAATAACGATACATGACACATTCTGAACAATGATTTATATGATTTTCCTTCTGTGCCTGTTTCTTCTCTCTCCCAAACCCACACTTCAAAATACTGCAGGAAAAAAAAAAAATGTCTTCCACTATAAAAACTGCTTCAGGAAAGAGAAGACCTTATTATTTATTTTCAGGCCCTAAAAATATTATGTATTCAAGAAACCAAACCTTGGAAAGGAGAAAAAGATTCTGACTTATCCCCAAACCTATAATCTCCTCTGAAAGAGATTATGACATAAGGCAGGATCTAGCCATTTCAAAGGCCAGCCAAATGACACTTTTTCCTTCTCTAGTAGAAGAATCAAGGCCTCACATTTGAGTCTCTAAACTGTACCATTTTGAAAAGGCACAGATAAAAAAATGCTTAAAAAAAAGTAGACTTCAGTTGACTATAATAGCAGGATTATTCTCATATTCATTTCTAGAGACAAAAAGAAGGAAGACTTCTCCAGGATAGCCCCAACTTCTGGACAGGTTTTATTGTTACTTAAGGGGAATGTGTGTGGTCTGTGGGAACCACATAGTGGTGGTTGTGCAGCTCAGATCCAATGACGAGCTCTTGTGGAAAAACATGAATTTCTTTGGGCACTCAGAAGACTCTACAAATGTTCATGGAGGTATTACTAAAAGGGATTCTCTCTGCCTCTCCCTCCCTCTAACTCTGAAAGGAAGAAATGATTAAAAAGATGGCACTGCTAGGAATATATAATTGCTGCTGGCACCTCTTGTTTGTCCCACAGTTATTTATATTTTGCAATGAGGATCTGAATGGCATTATCCTACAGAGAGCCTTATCCAAATACAATCTTATTACTAAAAGATTCTGGAATCTAATGACTACTCTACTAATAGATTTCTTTTTAGACACTTGTAGGATATTCCAAACATCAAGAATTTAGCTTGCTGCATTGTGCAGGTGAACTACAAATTTTATACATACATACACACGTATATCAGCAAGAAACACACACACACATATACACACACATACACGCACATTGCTGATATACATATTTATGTATGTGTGTATGTGTGTATATATATGTGTATGTATGTGT
This sequence comes from Neomonachus schauinslandi, assembly GCF_002201575.2. NCBI lineage: Eukaryota > Metazoa > Chordata > Mammalia > Carnivora > Phocidae > Neomonachus > Neomonachus schauinslandi. The sequence goes on along the minus strand of NC_058409.1, from coordinate 22,500,354 downwards.
GTTTCTTGCTGAGAAGAGAAATTGAGAGGTTTTTGAGGCCTTCCAAAATGTGTTTCATCACACTAACGTTGCCTAAAATTCCTTTAAGAGAACCAGAAATCCCTGCCTTGCTACAGAGCTGGTTTCCAGTCTGAGGCCTGAGTCCACTATCATGGTCTCTTCTGTGGTGCTAACCATACTATATGACCACTTTTCAGCCTCAACTTCCATGCTTGAACCTTTGGCCCTTACGTAAGGATGGCTGACCAGGGGGTATGCTCCTTCCATGCTCATTCTCCTGCCCACTGGGTCCTGTTGTAAATGGACAAACCCCAAGAATCCCCTTGCCATTGTCTCCCAAATGCCTGGGGTTGCATGTAAGTCCACACTATTGGATTATCCCCGCTAACAGGATAAATTCTCACAGACAACTCCAAATTCTCACTCTGGGTAAGAAGTAGAATTGCAAAAAATCTGCCTTTTGGAGATTTCATTACCAGCTTGTCCAGAAATTTTTCCAGGAATGGGAGAGCAGCAAAATAAATTGTTTTGCATTAAATTCTTCATCATGACAAAGTTCTTCCTTGATGAATGATTGGCTGAATTTAAAAGCCCAAGAGGAAGCATGAGGAGAGAAGAATAGGAATCAGGGTGACTGACTGCTGAATAATTAAGAAAAGATGTTATATGCTGATAAAAATGGGAAGTATGAGCACATCGCTGGGTTGTCCTTTCAGGAAATTAAGCTTGTGGTCTAATGACAACTCAACAAAAGTGTTGTAAAGATTGAGAATGATATATATTTAATTCATATGCTTAAAATGTTTTAATATATAATTGGAAGAATAAAGTTAGCCATTCAATCAGATTTATCAGACACCATCCCTTCCTAGTGAATATCCAAAAAAATTTTGCACAGTGATTATATCATAAATTAATCTTTGAAATTAAAATGGGCATCTTTGTCAGAAAACTAAATAGTATATTTCTGTTTCAGTGTCACTAAGTTTTTTTTTTAAGTTTAATTCCAGTATACTTAGCATACAGTGTTATATTAGTTGCAAGTATACAATATAGTGATTCAGTGTCATTAAGTTATTTGAAACATATATTTTTTGCACAGTAAAAAGGTAGGACAAAGATTAGTTACTTCAACTGTTTTTGGAGCCCTCTTTTCATGGTGATGGCTACATAGAGATCCATTAGTCTATTCTCTCTTTGTGTATGTTTAAAAATTTACATCATACCTTTCTTTAAAGAAGACACCCTATTCTTGTAAGACAGAGATGAGCCAGACCTCTTCACTTTAATTCTTAATTTATGCAGCCTTCAATCACTCTCTAAAAGCACTCGCTTTCCTGGAACATTTGAGCATCACCTTCAAAGGATGGCAAGAGTTCCGAGCTGCTTTCCGTCTCTTACCCTTCCACCCTCTCTAAAAACCCTGCTGCTACTACTACAGCTGGGATGGCAAATAGACTCAGCAATCAGCAAGACTGTGGTCTAAGCTCAGCTTTGTACCAGTCCATTATGTGAAATGGATGCCTGCCATACCCAGCTGTCAGGGAAGGCCCATCCTTATTCAGCCCCAGCAGAATAAAAATCCAGAGATGAAGCTTGCTGGCCTGAAGGGGTTTAAGTAGAGGCTCTTTTATTAGCTGAGCTAAACACTGATCCCACAAAGAGTCAGGTTTTGCATCAAGGACGTACCTACTGCTTTTCATCTTCTGTGATCTAGAGACTTGTACAACAAAAGTGTGCTCTGGCCCAAGAACCCCCCATCCCTCTCCGACTGAATGAGCTCTTTTTTGCCTTTGAGTTCCCATAGGACTTTATCTTACTTTTCATGACATTGATTTCTTTCTACTTCATGTCTCATCTCTCCCTTTGCATTATAAATTCCAGAGTACAAATTGCCTCCCTGTGGCTTTGACTCACCCATAGCATCCAGCACTAGATGACAATTATCAGTCACTCTAGATGTTTGCTGCATTAACACTCCCAATTCTGCCCTTATCCCAGCTCTATCTGTAGTCAGAACTCACAGAAAAAGACTTAAAAAGAAGAAAAATCATATAAATATCATCAAACTATCAATTAGAAAACTCTTCTTTTAGCCAGGTCCCAGTTATTAAATTTTTGTTCTAAAAAATAAAAATAAAAAAACCCACTAAAAGCAACTTTGGCTAATGTATTAAAAAATGTGTTTCTATAATGGGTTATCTGATAGATATCATACACCAAATAACCCATCTTGTGAGGATTTACCAAAGAAGAGCCTTACCAGGACCTATTTCTGACTCTTGAATCCCTTAGTCCAGCCACAAATATAAAAGGGACCAGAGATGCCACCAGGTTTGAGGATTTGGTGACAATGTTTCTTTGGAGAAGACCCTCCTCACCCCCAACACTTTTATTTTTTTTATTTTTTAAAGATTTTATTTATTTATTTGACAGAGAGATAGAGAGCACAAGTAGGCAGAGTGGCAGGCAGAGGGAGAGGGAGAAGCAGGCTCTCCGCTGAGCAGGGAGCCAGACATGGGGCTCGATCCCAGGACCCCAGGATCATGACCTAAGCCGAAGGCAGCCGCTTAACCAACTGAGCCACCCAGGCGCCTCATCACCCCCAACACTTTTAATAATGGATCAGGGTGGGCAGCCTTCTAACCCCAAGCTTGGGGGGAAGCCTAGGGGCACTTCTGTGAGAACTTTGAAACATGTTCCTGGCCACTGGAGACACAGAGACGAGTTCCTGAGAGCTCAAGTGGGTTGGGGACCAGCCTGCATCCTTCCTACAAGTCTATAAGCTAAGTGCTTGGGTGAGGAAGCCAAGAGAAGGCTGCTGCATTGGGACTGGTTGGAGGGATGCCTTCATGTTTCATATCATTGTATGTGAGGAAGGAGAGAACATGGGTGAGGGGTCATCCTGCAACACAGCCAACAGGGTTACCTGGAGGAGGCTGGATAAGGAAGAGGCAAAGGTGTGTGATGGATGACCAGGAAGCAATCCATCTGGGCAAGGGACCTGTCAGAGATAAGACCCAACAGAAAAACCTCTGAAGAACTCAAGAAGAATCCATGGAGAAGAATCAGCATCATCCATCTCCGGGCCCACCATGGGGCACCAGCTTTAATCGTCAATTATGTCCACAGAACAAAGCCCCTTAGGCAAGCAGTACTCTCTCTCTTACTCCTTGCCTCTCTCCCACCATTAACACTATAGCAGTTCCAAAACAGCAGTTAGTAAGATAAGGAGGAGGTGAGATGGAAGAAGCCAGTACCTCACCCTGTACCCATGGCAGGCATCAGCACAGAACGAGTACGATGTGGGAAACAGAAAGGCTGACCAAGGTCAGATTATTATTCCATGGTCAAGATATTCTCATCACTGAATTTTGAGTGTATCTGTGACCTAAATTGTTTGTAGGATTGTCACTTAGAGTGAGCAGAGAAATCACGGACTGCTTTCCTCCAGGGACAGAGGAAGATATCTCCATTAACAAAGTTTAAACACAAAGCAGTACATAAAAAATAAAGCTGTGTTTTTATTTTGCCACAATCCAAGAACCCCACTTGTTTAACATACTATTATAACATTGATTTACATGCTTTCAAGTCTTTTTAATGATAAATATCACTATGTTGAACATTTTGCTGTGTGTAAGACACTATGTTAAGCATATACTGTATCAATCAGTATCCCAGAATAAGAAGACACAGTCAAATTAGGATTGTCCTAGAGGAGTTTAATAAGGGGTTTACTACAGTTTAATTTGCAAAGATGTGACAGGGTGTAAGGATAGTGCTATACCCTGAGGCTAGTAATAACAGTGCTGTTATCCATCCTTAGGTCTAAAGGAAAGAGGTGGGGGCAGTAGTTTCCCAGAACATAGAAGGAGAGTCTTGTAGAAAGTTTTTGGGGAGAAATAGAGACAGCCTAAGGCATTAATGTAGGGCAAGGGTTCAGAATAAATGCCCAGTCTCACTCCCAGCTTTTTTCTGATCTTCTGTCTGGGCTCCCTATCGGCCAAATCAATGCGGCAAGGGCCAAGAGAACCTCTTGTGGTCCATGCAAGTCAGCGTCCTGGAAGTACAGCAGGAAAGAGAGGTGTGGAGAGTGGATCTGGAGGGGCAAATGAAGATTCTGGTGTGCATGCATGTCTCATTTAATTTGCATAAGAACTCCTATTATTTGCATTTTTCAGATAGGAAAATTGAGGTCTAGCAAGATTAAGCAACCAGTTCAAGGTCAGATGGTTACTAAGTTAAGGAGTCAGAGCATTCAACTCTGTCTAGAGACTATGTTCAAAATCATTGCTATGCTGGCAATGTCTTATCACTGAGAGACAGTTTTAATAAATATTCCTATTTTACCTAACTCAAATCATGCTTGCACTGACACAGTGGCCAAGAAAGTGCTGGCCACAGAATATAATAGCTAGAAAGTTTGGCACAACACAGATCTCTAAAAAATTAGTTCTTTTTAAATTTTTAGCCAAAATGCTCAGATCTGGGAAAAACTCACAGATGAACTAGAAAAGGAAAGTGATCATTAGAGCCTAATTTAGGAATAAGGCCTTGGAATTTTTCATTCTCTCTTTGGTTAGCATTTCTTACCCCATATACCCCCCTCTGACTAAGATACAGATGGAATACTATTTTTCTTTCTAGTTAAGTGCCTTAAACTTTCAGTTGCTGATATGCTGAATATCGTATCAAACCAAATGGCAGCAAAGGTGACATGATCAGCCCAAAAGTAAAACATGCAGCCTAATTCATACAAAAATCCTTCCTGCTAGATCATTCTAAACCAGTCATGACACTAAACCTATACTGCATTATGATGCAGCATATTTACACCTATTTTTTAAAGTCCCTTCAGAAAGCAGTGGTCTTTACGTTATGAAGAAAAATTTACAGTGAAAATCATAGGGTGCTTTTTAGTAATATTTCAAAAACAAATTAAGAGTCTCAAAGATGAGAAATAACCTAGATTTTAAGATCTAGAGAAAACAATTTATACGCATATGGCTCCTAGCAAGTAAAAATTAAGACACTTAAGAAAAACCAAATATGAAAAAATTAAGTTCAATACAGTTACAATCTAGTTTCTAACAGTATACCAAAAGAAAAGTGAGTACATAATTTTCATTTTTAGAAAAATTTTTAAACTGTAGGCCAATCTGGAGTCCTCAATATAATTTTGTTAATTCTTCATTAAAGGCTTGAGTTTGCAAACATTCAAACCACAAGAGAAGACATTGTGCATTGCATTTCTAGAGTGCCTCTTCCAATTTTTATAAAGTCTATCCCAGGTTTTACAGAGTAGGCTTTGGCTTTTAAGTGCATAAAACTGAGGAATGGGAGGAACAGGGCTGAAATCACAGACAAAAAGAAATTTCCTAAAGATGGATTAAACCACGTCTCCTGATTTCATAAATTTGTCCCATCAGAGATCTGTCTGGCCAGTGTCCAGGTGTCCCAGCTATCCCTGATGAGGTTCTGGACATGTGAGGGAAGAAGCCATCTTGAATGTCCAGCCCAGCAGAACCTTCGGATGACTTGAGTGACTTAATATCTGAATGCAGCCTCAAGAGAGACTGCGAGTAAAAATTGTCCACAAAGTCAATTGTCTACTGTCCAGCACAATCAATGGGCAGAACCACAAATAATAAACTATTTTAAACCACCAGACTTTGGGGTGGTTTGTTACATAGCAGCAGGTAACTGAAACACCATCTATAGTCTTACATTCAAAGAAGAATGTGCACAGCCTTCAACCCCATCTAATTATTCCTTACCAAAAACCATGAAGATAGAGTTTGGGGGAAAGATACTTGAAAGTTTCTTTCACAACACTTCTCCATCCAATGTTCAGAAAATTTGAAAGACAGAATCTCAGTCATTATATAGATTAAATAAATGCCCTCTACAACAAATACCTCCAGTGCTATTGACAAATTATCAACTGGCCCAACAGAAGACTCAAATGAATTTAATGAGGTAAAGTCAATATGTATATTCCTCCTGATATGTATGATAAGGCAAGTGAAGATGCTGCCATTAACAAAATCATACAGAACCACCAGATCTCCAACTGAGAAGTGTGTACAACTGGACTTTAGGACCATCAAATCTGGTACAAAAATCAACCAGGATCTGAATGAATTTACCTCTCCAAAATGAGAGTTGTTTTGTTTATGAAAAGAGATCCAGTTAATTATCAGAGGGACCACTTGGGCTATGAACAGCTTTTGGTCATCTTATTTGCTGGTGAAAACAGATGACTAGGTGGATGGAAAACTTGAGTTACTTTAGAAACTGTATCTGCTCAGCAGTAATGAATTGGAATATTGCTAACCTCAATTCTAAGAAAGCTTCTCTGTAAAACCTTCCATAAGATCTGACTTCTGTTACTGTTTCCTTTGTGGTTTGGTTCCAGGGTTTGGGGAATAGTGAGGGTGACTCTCAAATGTACCCCAGGAATGGCGTTGCATAGCTATTTACGGAGCTGCGAACCTGCCAGAGAGAAAGCCAATTATTCTTTAAATTGGAGGGTTGTCAGTGGGATCAGCACTATTAGTGTTCAACATCACTAATCTCTGTCACTTCCCCAAGGATTCAATTTTAGAAAAGGCAGGCAGAAATAACTAATTTGGATTTCTTGACCATGGTAGGGTTCTCTCCATATATGAAACCATTAATTTGTAGAATTATAGGGATATGTGGGGTCTGTTATATTTAGTAGGCTATTATTTGCCTTGTAGGTTATGGTGGATTTTTGAGTAATAAACTAACATTTTCAAACAATGTGAGATTTAACCAGGGAAAGTGAGCATTTCAACTGACTCGAATGTTACATTAGGATGAGAGTGCTGGACTATTTCACTACATACTGTTAGAAGTAACAGCAAGTAAAGAATTCACCAAATTTACATCAGCAAATTTAAGACACTTGTGCTTTACTTTCAACCAAAAACCCTAAAGACTGAAGCACCATTTGACACTGATTTTCTATTACTTTCACAATATTCCACAGAAATGATAGGCTAAAACCTTTGGAAAACGACAGAGGCCAGCCCAATTAGGCTCACTATTTTGGTTCCACTTTGTTTATTTGGTATAAATACATTGATGTGTTTTTCTCTTGGTATCTTCTTTTTTATGCAATATACTCTACAAAATTGGAAATATTAATCATATTGTACAAAAGTAATATAATTAAGTATATATAGCAACTGAATAAATGACACCCAATGGCATTTCAAACTAATGAGTAAATTTGCTTTTTTAATGGTTGTTTCAACTAACTAGCTATTTTATCTTTATTTATTTTTAAAGATTTTGTTTATTTATTTGAGAGAGAGAGAGTGAGAGAGAGAGAGCACATGGGGGGGGAGGGTCAGAGGGGGAAGCAGACTCCCTGCTGAGCAGGGAGCCCAATGTGGGACTGATCATGGGACTCCAGGATCATGACCTGAGCCGAAGGTAGTCGCTTAACCACCTGAGTCACCCAGGTACCCCTAATTAGCTATTTTAAAAAAGAGAAAAAAGTAAAGCTGGTTGTATCAAGCAAACTCCAGATGAATCAAATATTTTAATATTAAACAACGAAATCTGAAAGGAATAGAAGAAAATATGGAAGACTTTGGAAAGTTTATTTTCATATCAGGGAAGGTGTTTCCAAGCAAAGCATAAAACCCAAAAAAGAAAGACTGATAAATTTCACTATGCAAAAACCTAGAGTTTTTAACAGTTAAACAAAACAACAAAAAACTTAATCAAATTTAAAGACATGACACATTGAGAAAAAAATATCTTCAACCAATATGACAGCGAAAGGATAATTTTCCTAATATATAAATTGCCCTTAGAAATCTATAAGAAAAACACCACCAGGGCAATTTTTACCATGGGGAAAGGATATGAACAGACTCTTCATATACACATACATGCATGCACGTACGTGCACACATACAATTACAAATATAAATAAGTGAAAACAGGAAGTTAAATTAACAGTAAGATACCTTTTGAACCTATCTGACAAAGATTTGAAAGTTTCCTTATATACCCTGTTGGCGAAAGTGTGAATAAATAGCTACTTATACATTGTTGGTTGGAGTGTAAATTGCTACAGACATCTTAGAAGCTTTGTTACTATCAATACTGTAAGTACAGTCAATTCTCATTATTTGTGGTAGTAATGACCTATAAAGTTGCTCCTAGGAGAAATACAAAATCAGGTTTCTGCAAGCCTCTGGTCACAATATTTTCATCATCCAATCAATACATAATCTTGTTTTATGTGTGTTTCTCTTTAAAGACACCTTATTTAATGTATATTGTTGATTCATTAACATTGAACTCATGGCCAATAGCACTATAACTCATGCCCAAATGAAGCTTATTTATCAAACACATGTATTTTTGCCCTCAGGCATAGCACAGCCTTTATATGCTTATAGGCAGACTAGACAGAAATTCAGCACTATGCTTGGAGATAGTCTTAAACAGCAAAACCACCACCAACAAGCACAAAAATGAAAAAAAAAAAAACATGTAGAACTAAATAGACCTTGGAAAGGATACTTGTTCCCAGTGTAAGAGCTAAAACAAGAAGGCAGAGCATGACCTTATTCAACCACAGCTAGGAAAGGACACATCAGGCAACTTGCCTGTTTTGCTGCCCTCCACGTGTCCACAAATGGCTATAAGAACATCATAAGTTCTGACTCTGAAGTTACAAATAAATTTTAGCAAGTAGGTGAATTCACAACTATAGAATTTGTAAATAATGAGGATATATTATGTATGTGCTCTGCAAACTAGAATTTCACCTATAAAAATGGGTCAGACATTTCACACATACCTCTAAACTACCTTTATAAGGCTAATCATAGTAACACTGTTTTCAATAAAAATGGAAATGACCTAAACATTCAGTGGTTACATAAATTATGATAGACCCATTCAAAAGAATGAAATACTATATAGTTCTATTATATTAAAGGTTTACTGAAAAATTTTAAAGATTTTATTTATTTATTTGACAGAGAGAGAGACACAGCGAGAGAGGGAATGCAAGCAGGGGGGAGTGGGAGAGGGAGAAGCAGGCTTCCCGTTGAGCAGGGAACCCAATGCGGGGCTCGATCCCAGGACCCTGGGATCATGACCTGAGCCGAAGGCAGACGCTGAACGACTGAGCCATCCAGGCGCCCCAGGTTTACTGAAAAATTTTAAAAGGTTATCTCTGTTTCTGTATCCATCATTCATGGTAAATTTCTTAAAGAACTTAAAAAACACAGTTGAAGGCTAAGGAGAATGGAGCTGAAAGTCTGGGTTGGGGACTTACTTTCTATTTACTTTCTTACGTACTGTTTGCATTAAAAAAATAATCTAATAAGAAGTAAATTTTTTTGACATAGCATCCTCACAATGTAACAAGTCCATCCTCTCCTTAACAGAGAACAAAGAACTGGATTTTCCCAAGACTGAAAGATTCAGAAGGGGAAAGGCAGCAAAACTGACTAAGTAGAAAATAGAGAAAAGAAATCAAGTGTTTATAGAAGCCAGGTCTACAAGGCATATCAAAGAGAAGGAATAATCAACTATGTTATGTGTTGCTGCTAAATCAAATAAGACAACAATTGAAAAATAATCATTGGATTTAGCAATGTGGAAGTTAATGATGCCCTTATGAAGAACACTTTCAGTGAAATGGTGGGGAGAAGAAAACTAAGATTGGAGAGAATTTAAGGGAAAATGGAAGGAGAATTGGCAACAATACTAAAAGTTAGGCTTTTAATCTGCCAAGAGAAACAAAGAAATGGGGTGGTAGATAGCAGGGAAAGTGGAATCAAGAGGTTTTTTTTTTTTTCAGACGAAAGGAATAACATGATTTATAAGCTGATGTGAATAATCTATAGAGAGAAAAAGAAAGATCACATAAGAGAGACAAGGAGAAAGTCTGGAATAAATTAAGTGAATAAATTAAGCCCAATGACACAATAAACAAGTAACTCCAAGCCTTAACACAACTTAGTGTCCAAGGTTTGCTTGCTCTCCTCCTGGTCACAGTCTTCTAGGAAGACTACAGATGTAGAAGATACAGGATCACTGTCCATGATCTGAGGAATATGAAGCCAGGTGCTGATGGGCCAAGAGCGCTAGTCCAACAGAAGGCACTAGAAATATATTCTGTAACAAGCAAAATCAGATGCAAACAGGGATATAAAAATCAAGTTAGGCTCTTTCAGATTACAATGAGAAAGGCATGCCAATTTACCTCAGGTGGTAGGATTTATCATAAAGACAAAGAGAGGAAACTGAGACAGAAAGCATTTGCAAAAGATGCACAGCTGGACCCTTGGAGGATATAATGTTTTTCAGGGTCACAGAAAATCTGATGTCTTATCCAGAACCACTATCATTCTGCTCAGTACTTCCATTCTGGTATACCTTTGGCAGTTCAACTTATTTCTGCTTCTACCACGGTTGTATCTACTTCTCTTGCTGTAGTCCGTGTTCTCCTCTAGTCTCCTTTTTGCTATCACATGAGGCATCCTAGCCCTTGCCCTCTATGAGCTGCCTTAATCCACCTCCTTGATAGCATTTCTGTGTGTGTATTTGCACACACCATTCAGACTTTCTTTTTTTAAAGATTTTATTTATTTATTTGAGAGAGAGAGAATGAGAGACACAGAGCATGAGAGGGAAGAGGGCAGAGGGAGAAGCAGACCCCCTGCTGAGCAGGGAGCCCGATGTGGGACTCGATCCCAGGACTCCAGGATCATGACCTGAGCCGAAGGCAGTCGCTTAACCAACTGAGCCACCCAGGCGCCCCCATTCAGACTTTCAAAAAGAAAAATGCAAGTAAGCAACCTTTACCCAACTCCTCTCAGCACACCCTTGAAATAGCACACCTCACCGTGTCAAATACATGCCTGGCTGGCTAAGGGTCAGGTGTAAACCTTGGAGAAACCAACTGTAACCAGAGAAGCAGGGTAAATGGGACAAATGAAGATGACTTAGGGGTAAGAAAATGTGCACGGACTACTCCTTACGAGAAGGCTGTGGGTATGACAGCTTAGGTTTGTTGGAGAAGGTAAACACTAACAATGTCATTTGGAGACTTGCTGTTAAGAAGAGGCAAAAGGAAAGAGCCCCAAGTCTTCTTCCCAATACCAGACAATGAAGACTCTCAATTATCCAAAGAGGAAACAGTTGCATGTAATGCTCCCTTTTAAAAGCACCATGATTTTCTTAGTCTCACTAAGGCCCATTATGCCCAAAATAGTGGTAATAAACTCTAGACAACTACTTTTAAAAATCTTTTTGTATGTATGGATTTTTCATAAGCAATCTTACTTTTGGGAATTAGAAGGATATGCAGTCGTAGTGGTTCATATGTCAGCAAGAACACAGCTACTTAGTATGCTGCAACCCTTTCAGATTTTAAGATCTAGCCCAAGGGAGCAGATCCAGTATTCTTGGAGTGGAAAATTAGTACTCCAATATACCCATGGAAGAAAAGAGAAGGCCATGAAAGAGGCTAAAGATGGGGGAGGCCAAAGAAGACACAAGATAGGCAGAGACAAAATCAGAGAATCTAGGGAGAAAGCGAAAAGAGAAATGGAGGGCAATATAAGGGAAAAAATAAAGTGGCAGAGACTGAAGAAGAGAATGCATTAACAGACTATTAGCAAAACATTTAATATACTAATAGTAGATTATGAAAGGGTAGCATCTGGATACACGTGTTAGTAAATTATGAATTGAAACAACTTTTATAAGGGAAATTTGAAAGTACCTGTCAAAAATTTTAATTATATCCACTTAGACCCAAACCTTGCAGAAATGTCTATTAGTGAAGATTAGAATCACTGCAAATGAGAAAAAAAATGTCATATAAATAAGCAGAGAAGTCTCTTTCTTTCTCATATGTTGTAAACCAGTCAGGACTGCCAAGGTGGCGCTAACCCATGATGTCTTGAGAGACCCATGTCCTTACCAGCTCTCCCCTAAGGTATTACCCTCATCGTTATGAACCAAGGAACTAACCATGCTTCAGGCAGCATGATAGAGGAAGGGATGAAAAAAAGGGGGACAGAGGGCACATGCTATTTATCTCTCAGGAAAGTTCGTGAAGTTGCCACAGAGGAATTCTGTTTATAATCAACACCCATAATCTAGTTATATTGCCAAATCGAGATGTAAAGCAGCAGGGAAATGAAGTCTTTATTCCAGGCAACAATATGCCCTACTGAAAATCCTAAAACAATAGAAGAAGGAAAAAAGAAATATTAGAAACATCTAGTTGCCTCTACTGCAGACTGCTTCCTACAGAATTACACATACCTAGTGCTAACATGAATGTTCAAAGATATTCACTGTGTGTTATTATTAATAATGTAGGATGGGGAAATATTTACTTTCTACTTTATATGCTTCCACAATATTTGTATATAATAAATACTCATCACTTCTGTAGTTTTCAGATCAATTAAATAAGTAAATTCAAAGATTTATTTATTTATTTGAGAGAGAACATGAGCATGGGGTGGGGAGGAGCAGAAAAGAGGGGGAGAGAGTTTTTTTTTTTTTCAGAGATTTTATTTATTTATTTGAGGGAGAGAGACAGAGATAGTGACAGAAATAGCGAGAGAGAGAGCACGAGAAGGGAGGAGAGGGAGGAGTCTGCTCCCGAAGAGCAGGGAGCCTGATGTGGGGCTTGATCCCAGGACTCTGGGATCACGACCTGAGCTGAAACCAAGAGTCAGATGCTTAACTGACTGTGCCACCCAGGTGCCCCTAAATAAATAAATTCAAAATGAAACTTTATTAATAGAGACTTACAGGGTTTTAATTTTTACATTTAAATATAAATTAAATATTTAATTCATTTTTATTGAAATTTTAAAAATTTAATAATCTAACACTCCCTGAAAATTTTAGCATCATGGGCTTTTTGCTCAGTCTTCTTTGTGGAGATCATCCAATCCTACTCACATTACTAGATTACATTTAGTAACAATTTAGTAGCAACTACCCTAATCTTCAATTAGAAGAATGGAGAGACTTAGAAATAATAAAAATAATCCAAAATTAACTTCACTTTGGAAGTTCAAATACTTACCAAACACGAAAACACCAGAAACAAAAATAAAGTATTAAACCTACTTTTTACCTAGAGGAGGAGGAGGAGTAGTATAAAGATCAAAACAAATGCACCATTAATTTGAACAAAGAATGTTTTGGGGGAACAAAACTCAAAAAGATTTGTAACAATTCTTTTAAGTTATACTTTTTCCTAAGAAGATTTATTTATTTATTTTAGAGAGAGAGTGTGTGAGTAGGGGGAGGGGTAGAGAGAGAAAGGGACACAAGCAGACTACCTGCTAAGTGAGGAGCTCAATGTGGGGCTTGATCCCAGGACCCTGAAATCATGACCTGAGCTGAAACCAAAAGTCAGAGTCAGACATTTAACTGACTCAGCCACCCAGGCATCCCTCAAGTTACACCTTTGAATAGTGTTGTAAAGAGCTGTGCTTTCAATCTAAACAAATGTAGCAATTAACAGCTAAATTCATACATATTAATACATACTAATCGGAGGGGGCGGAGCAAGATGGCAGAGGAGTAGGAGACCTAGATTTCATCTGGTCTCAGGAATTCAGCTGGATAGGAATCAAACCATTCTGAACACCTACAAACTCAACAGGAGATCGAAGAAAAGAAGAGCAACAACTCTCTCATCAGAAAAGCGACCACTTTCTGGAAGGTAGGACGTGCGGAGAAGTGAATCCAAGGCGATATTCAGGAGCATAGAGGGTGGGAGAGGGGGCCTCCGACGGCCACTTCTGGCAAGTGATAGAGCCGTGGAGCACAAAATCGGAACTTTTAGAGTCTGCTCTGCTGAGGGACGTCGCTCCAGTGGCTAAGCGGGGGGGTGGAACCCTCATGGGACAGTGTGGTCTCAGGACCCTTGGGGTCACAGAAAGACCGGGGATGCCTGAGTGCAGCAGAGCTTCCAGGTATTGGAGCGGGAAAGCCGGCTGCAGAGACAGAGCCGAGGCAGGGCTCTCAGCTCGGGGTTGCCATAAACCGTGATCCGGGGCACAGCTGGGCCACTGCTCCTCCAACAGGGACCCAACAAGTGGCAGAGCCGGGGAGACTCCCCTTCCTCCCTGGGAGGAGCAGCACGGGAGCGCACCACAGGGATCTGCTGGGTTTGGAGACTACACACGGGGTCGTGTGCCAGGGATAGAAATGCTTGGTCGCAGGCCGGGTGAGCCCGGAGCGCGGCCGGAGACCGGGGAGATGGGAGTGACTGACTGCTTTTCTCTGGGGGCACACTGAGGAGCGGGGCCTGAGTTCTCGGCTCCCCCAGGGTGGAGATTGGGAGGCCGCCATTTTCACTCTCCTCCTCCAAAGCTGAACCGAAAGCTCACAGGGAAAAAAAGCTCCCGAGAGCAATCCCGAGCAGATTACTTAGCCCGGAACAGCAAGGGCGGGGTGATTCCACCTCTGGCAAAGACATTTGGGAACCATGGCAACAGGCCCCTCCCCCAGAAGATCAGCAAGAACAGCCAGCCAAGACCAAGTTTACCCATCAATGAGAATGGCAGAACTCCCGTGCTAGCGGAATACTGCACATCGAAACCAGGCTTTCTTACCATGATTCTTTAGTCTTTCAAAGTTAATTTTTTTTTTTGAATTTTTCTTTTTCCCTTTTTCAACCAACAATCCCTTTTTTAAAAAAACATTTTTATTTTTCATTTTTAGAGTCATATTCTATCCCTTCATAGTAGTTACCCTTATTTTTGGTATATATATATAAGTTATTCTCTCTTTAAAATTTTGAGATACAGTTTCTTCTAATAGATCAAAATATACCCTAAGTCTCTAGTGTATGGCTTTGTTCTAGTCTCCTGCCTGATCACATTCTCTCCCTTTTCTGTTTTCTCTCTCTCTTTTTAAATCCTCTTCTTTCTTTTTTCAAACAATTTCTTATCTATTTCTTTTATAAAATTTTTTGTAATTTTCATCTTTACAGTCATATTCCATCCCTTCATCATATCAACCCTTATTTTTGTACATATATAAGTTTTTCTTTCTTTAAAATTTTGGGAGGCACTTTGTTCTAACAGACCAAAATACACCCAAAATCTAGTGTGTGGCACTGATCTATGCACCAGCCTGATCATATTTGATCATATTCTGTTTTTTTTTTTTTGTTCTGTTTTTGTTTGTTTTTATCTTTTTCTTTTTCATTTATCTTTCTTTCCCTTTCTTTTCCCCTGGCTTCAGGTCTTTTCTGATTTGTTTAGAGTATATTTTCTGGATATGTTGTTACCCTGTTAGCATTTTGTTCTCACATTCACCTGTTCTCCTTTGGACAAAATGACAAGACGGAAAAAATCACCTCAACAAAAAGAACAAGAGGTAGTACCGACTGCCAGGGACCTACTCAATACGGACATTAGTACAATGTCGGATCTAGAGTTCAGAATCATGACTTTAAAGATACTAGCTGGGCTTGAAAAAAGCATAGAAGTTATTAGAGAAACCCTTTCTGGAGAAATAAAAGAACTAAAATCTAACCAAGTTGAAATCAAAAAGACTATTATTGAGGTGCAATAAAAAATGGGGGTGCTAACTGCTAGGATAAATGAAGCAGAGTTGGGGCACCTGGGTGGCTCAGTCGTTAAGCGTCTGCCTTTGGCTCAGGTCATAATCCCAGGGTCCTGGGATCGAGCCCCGCATCAGGCTCCCTGCTCTGAGGGAAGCCTGCTTCTCCCTCTCCCACTCCCCCTGCTTGTGTTCCCTCTCTCGCTGTCTCTCTCTCTCTGTCAAATAAAATCTTAAAAAAAAAAAAAACAACAGGAAATTTTCAATGTATTGATATGGAAAAATCTTGTATTAAAAAAAAAACAGAAGAGAGAATCAGTGATATAGAAGACCAAATGATGGAAAATAAAGAAGCTGAGAAAAAGAGAGATAAACAACTACTGGATCACGAGGGCAGAATTCGAGAGATGAGCGATACCATAGACGAAACATTAGAATAATTGGGATCCCAGAAGAAGAAGAAAGAGAGAGAGGGGCAGACGGTATATTGGAGCAAATTATAGCAGAGAACTTCCCTCATTTGGGGAGGGAAACAGGCATCAAAAGCCAGGAGGCACAGAGAACCCCTTTCAAAATCAATAAAAATAGGTCAGCACCCTGACATCTAATAGTAAAACTTACAAGTCTCAGAGACAAAGAGAAAATCCTGAAAGCAGCTTGGGAGAAGAGATATGTAACCTATAATGGTAGAAACATTAGATTTGCAACAGACCTATCCACAGAGACCTGGCAGGCCAGAAAGGACTGGCAGGATATATTCAGAGCACTAAATGAGAAAAATATGCAGCCAAGAATACTATATCCAGCTAGGCTGTCATTGAACATAGAAGGAGAGATAAAAAGCTTCCAGGACAAACAAAAACTAAAGGAATTTGCAAACACAAAACCAGCCCTACTGGAAATATTGAAAGGGGTCCTCTAAGCAAAGAGAGAGCCTAAAAGCAACATAGACCAGAAAGGAACACAGGCAATATACAGTAACAGTCACCTTACAGGCAATACAATGGCACTAAATTCATATCTTTCAATAGTTACCCTGAATGTAAATGGGTTAAATGCCCCAATCAAAGGACACAGGCTATCAGATTGGAATAAAAAACAAGACCCATCGATATGCTGTCTGCAAGAGACGCATTTTAGACCCAAAGACACCTCAAGGTTGAAAGTGAGGGGGTGGAAAACCATTTACCATGCTAATGGACACCAAAAGAAAGCTGGGTGGCAATCCTTATATCAGACAAATTAGATTTTAAACCAAAGACTGTAATAAGAGATGAGGAAGGACACTATATCCTACTTAAAGGGTCTATCCAACAAGAAGATCTAACAATTGTAAATACCTATGCCCCTAACATGGGAGCAGCCAATTATATAAGCCAATTAGTAACAAAAGCAAAGAAACACATCAACAACAATACAATAATAGTGGGGGACTTTAACACTCCCCTCACTGAAATGGACAGATCATCTAAGCAAAAGATCAACAAGGAAATAAAGACTTTAAATGACACACTGGACCAAATGGACTTCACAGATCTATTCAGAACATTCCATCCCAAAGCCACGGAATACACATTCTTCTCTAGTGCCCATGGAACATTCTCCAGAATAGATCACATCCTAAGTCAGAAATCAGGTCTCAACCAGTACCAATAGATTCTTAATCTCAGGAAACAAACTGAAGGTTGCTGGAGTGTGGGGTGGGGTGGGAGGGATGGGGTGGCTGAGTGATAGACACTGGGGAGGGTATGTGCTATGGTGAGCGCTGTAAATTGTGCAAGACTGTTGAATCACAGATCTGTACCTCTGAAACAAATAATGCAATATATGTTAAGAAAAAAAGAAGAAGATAGCAGGAGGGGAAGAATGAAGGGGAGGAAATCGGAGGGGGAGACAAACCATGAGAGACGATGGACTCTGAAAAACAAACTGAGGGTTCTAGAGGGAAGGGGGTGGGGGATGGGTCAGCCTGTGATGGGTATTAAAGAGGGCATGTTCTGCATGGAGCACTGGGTGTTATGCACAAACAATGAATCACAGAACACTACATCAAAAACTAATGATGTAATGTATGGTGATTAACATAACAATAAAAAAATCCCATAAGATACCTCGGAATAAACCTAACCAAAGAGGTAAAGGATCTATCCTCTAGGAACTATGGACCACTCATGAAAGAAATTGAAGAAGAACAAAAAGATGGAAAAACATTCTATGCTCATGGATCAGAAGAATAAACATTGATAAAATGTCTATGCTACCAAGAGCAATCAATACCTTCAATGCCAACCCGATCAAAATTCCAAAGACATTTTTCAAAGTGCTGGAACAAACAATCCTAAAATTTGTGAGGAATCAGAAAAGACCCAAATGGCTAAGGAAATGTTGAAAAAGAAAAACAAAGCTGGGGGCATCATGTTGTCTGATTTCAAGCTGTATTATAAAGCCGTGATCACCAAGACAGCATGATACCAGCACAAAAACAGACATATAAACCAAAGGAACATAATAGAGAGCGCAGATATGGGAACCCTCAGAACCCTCAACTTTATGGTCAACTAATCTTCGACAAAGCAGGAAAAAATATGCAATATGCAATGGAATAAAGACAGTCTCTTCAATAAATGGTGCTGGGAAAATTGGACACCTATATATAAAAGAATGAAACTGGACCATTCTCTTACACCATACACAAAAATAAACTCTAAATGGTGAAAGACCTCAATGTGAGACAGGAATCCATCAAAATCCTAGAGGAGAACATAGGCAGTAACCTTTTTGACATTGGCCACAGCAACTTCTATCAAGATACATCTCCAAAGGCAAGTGAAACAAAAGCAAAAATGAACTTCTGGGACTTCATCAAGATAAAAAGCTTCTGCACAGCAAAGGAAACAGTCAACAAAACAAAGAGACAACCCACAGAATGGGAGAAGGTATTTGCAAATGACACTACAGATAAAGGGCTGGTATCCAAGATGTATAAAAAACTTCTCAAACTGGGGCGCCTGGGTGGCTCAGTCGGTTAAGCGTCTGCCTTCGGCTCAGGTCATGATCCTGGAGTCCCTGGATCAAGTCCCGCAGCGGGCTCCCTGCTCGGCGGGGAGTCTGCTTCTCCCTCTACCCTTCCCCCCTGCTTGTGATCTCTCTCTCTCTCAAATAAATAAATAAAATCTTTAAAAAAAAATTAAAAAAAAAAAAACTTCTCAAACTGAATACCCAAAAAGCAAATAATCAAGTCAAAAAATGGGCAGAAGACATGAACAGACACTTCTCTGAAGAAGACATACAAATGGCTAACAGACACATGAAAAAATGTTCATCATTAGCCATCAGGGAAATTCAAATCAAAACCACATTGAGATACCACCTACACCAGTTAGAATGGGAAAAATTGACAAGACAAGAAACAACAAATGTTAAAAGGTTGTGGAGAAAGGGGAACCCTCTTACACTGTTGGTGGGAATGCAAGTTGGTATAGCCACTTTGGAAAACAGTGTGGAAGTTCCTCAAAAAATTAAAAATAGAGCTACCCTATGACCCAGCAATTGCACTACTGGTATTTGCCCCAAAGACACAGATGTAGTGAAAAGAAGGGCCATACCCACCCCAATTTTCATAGAAGCAATGTCTGCATGGAAATGACAGAATTCCAGTCATAGTTAACGTACAGCATTTAACACAAACCTGATCCCTGTGGAAAGATCTAAGTATTTGGACAATCGAGTTATTTGGAACCGTAAGTAACACCCCAAACCGATATCACTCCGTACTCCAAAAATACGCTTTGAGAGCTTTGGAAACTAAATTAAAATGTCTACACAGCTATGAACAATTGTTTAATAAAACCTTTTCATGTTTCCATTACATGTAAATATATCTCAATAGCCAAACTGTGGAAAGAGCCGAGACGCGCTTCAACAGATGAATAGATAAAGAAGATGTGGTCCATATATACAATGGAATATTACTCAGCCATCAGAAAGGATGAATACCAAACTTTTACATCAACATGGATGGGACTGGAGGAGATTATGCTAAGTGAAATAAGTCAAGCAGAGAAAGTCAGTTATCATATGGTTTCACTTTTTTGTGGAACATATGGAACAGCATGAAGGACATTAGGAGAAGGATGGGAAAAATCAAGGGGGGAATTCGGAGGGAGAGATGAGCCATGAGAGACTATGGACTCTGAGAAACGAACAGGATTTTAGAGGGGATGTGGGTGGGGGTATAGGTTAGCCCAGTGATGGGTATTAAGGAGGGCACCTACTGTATGGAGCACTGGATGTTATATGAAAACAATGAATCGTGGATCACTACATCAAAAACTAAGATGTATTGTATGGTGCCTAACATAACATAATAAAATAAGATTAAGAAAAGAAACTACTGGATCAGGAGGGGAGAAATTGAGAGATAAATGATACCATAAAGCAAAACAATATTACAATAATTGGGATCCCAAAAGAAGAGGAAAGAGAGAGACAGGCAAAAGGTATTTTGGAGCAAATTATAGTGGAGAACTTCCCTAATCTGAGGAAGGAAACAGGCATCAAAATCCAGGAGGCACAGAGAATCCCCCCCCCCCAAATCAATAAAGATAGGTCAATACCCCAACACATAATATAGTGAAGTTTACAAATCTCAGAGACAAAGAGAAAATCCTGAAAGCAGCTCGGGACAGAATGTCTGTAACTTACAATGGTGGAAACATTATTGACAGCAGACCTAACTACACACACCTGGCAAGACAGAACAGCCTGGCATGATATATTCAGGGTGCTAAATGAGAAAAATATGCAGCCAAGAATACTTTTAAACAGCTAGGATGTCATTCAAAATAGAAGGAGTGATAAAAAGCTTCTAGGACAAACAGAAACTAAAAGAATTTGTGATCACCTAACCAGCCCTATAAGAAATACTAATAGGGATCCTCTATGCAAAGAGAGAGCCCCAAAGTAACCAAAACCAGAAAGGAACAGAGACAATATACAGTAACAGTTACTTTATAGGTAAAACAACAGCACTAAATTCATATCTTTCAATAATTACTCTGAATGTAAATGGGCTAAATGCCCCAATCAAAAGACACAGGCTATCAGATTGGATAAAAAAGCAAGACCCATCAATATGCTGTCTGCAAGAGACTCATGTTAGACCCAAAGACACCTCCAGATTTAAAGAGGGGGGTGGAAAACCATTTATCATGTTAACGGACATCAAAAGAAAGCTGGGTGGCAATCCTTATATCAGACAAATTAGATTTTAAACCAAAGACTATAATAAGAGATGAGGAAGAACACTATATCATACTTAAAGGGTCTATCCGATAAGAAGATCTAACAATTGTAAATATTTATGCCCCTAACATAGGAGCAGCCAATTATATAAGCCAATTAATAACAAAAAGAAACACCTCAATAATAATACGATAATAGTATGGAACTTTAACAACCTCTCACTGCAATGGACAGATCATCTAAGCAGAAGATCAATAAGGAAACAAGGGCTTTGAATGACACACTGCACCAGATGGACTTCACAGATATATTCAGAACATTGCATCCTAAAGCAACAGAATACACATTCTCCTCAAGTGCACATGGAACATTCTCCAGAACAGATCACATACTGGGTCACAAATCAGGCCTCAATCAGTACCAAAAGGTTGGAATCATTCCCTGCGTATTTTTGGACCACAAGGTGTTGAAACTGGAACTCAAATCACAAGAGGATTTGGAAAGAACTCAAACACATGGAAGCTAAAGAGCATCCTACTAAAGAATGAATGGGTCAACAAGGAAATTAAAGAAGAATTTAAAAAATCATGGAAACAAGTAATAATGAAAACACAACTATTCAAAAGCTTTGGGATGCAACAAAGGCAGTCCTAAGAGGAAAGTATATAGCAATACAAGCCTTTCTCAAGAAACAAGAAAGGTCTCAAAATACACAAACCTAACCCTACACGTAAAGGAGCTGGAGAAAGAAGAGCAAATAAAGCCTAAACCCAGCAGAAGAGAAATAATAAAGATTAGAGCAGAAATCAATGAAATAGAAGCCAAAAGAACAGTAGAACAAATCAAGGAAACTAGGAGCTGATTCTTTGAAATAATTAGTAAGATTGATAAACCCCTGACCAGAATTATCCAAAAGAAAAGAGAAAGGACCCAAATAAATAAAATCATGAATGAAAGAGAACAGATCACAACCAACACCAAAGAAATACAATTATAACAACACATTATGAGCAATTATATGCCAAAAAATTATGCAATCCAGAAGAAATGGATGTGTTCCTAGAGTTGTATGAACTACCAAACTGAACCAGGAAGAAGTAGAAAACCTGAACAGATCCATAACCAGCAAGGAAATTGAAGCAGTAATCAAAAATATAACAACAAACAAGAGCTGGATGGCTTCCCAGGGGATACTACCAAACATTTAAAGAATTAATACCTATTCTTCTGAAGCTGTTTCAAAAAATCAAATTGGAAGGAAAACGTCCAAACTCTTTTTATGAGGCCAGCATTACCTTGATCCCCAAACCAGAAAAAGACCTCATCAAAAACGAGAATTACAGACCAATATCCCTGATGAACATGGATGTAAAAATTCTCACCAAAATACTAGCCAATAGGATCCAACAGTACATTAAAAGGATTATACATTACAACCAAGTTGGATTTATTCCTGGGCTGCTAGGATGGTTCAATATCTGCAAATCAATCAATGTGATACACTACATAAATGAAAGAAAGGACAAGAAGCATATGATCCTCTCAGTTGATGCAGAAAAATCATTTGACAAAGTACAGCATCCTCTCTCGATTAAAACTCTTCACAGTGTTATATCTCCACAGGGATATATCCCCACAGGGATAGAAGGAACATACCTCAATATCATAAAAGCCATATATGAAAAGCCCAAAGCAAATATCATTCTCAATGGGGAAAAACTGAGAGCTTTCCCCCTAAAGTCAGAAACATGACAGGGATGTCCACTATCACCACTGCTATTAAACATAGTACTAGAAGTCCTAGCCTCAGCAATCAGACAACAAAAAGAAATAAAAGGCATCTGAATCAGCAAAGAAGAAGTCAAACTCTCATTCTTTGCAGATGACCTGATACTCTATGTGGAAAACCCAAAAGACTCCACCCCAAAACTGCTGGAACTCATACAGGAATTCAGTAAAGTGGCAGGATATAAAATCAATGCACAGAAATCAGTGGCATTCCTATACACCAACAACAAGACAGAAGAAAGAGAAATTAAGGAGTTGATCTCATTTCCAACTGCACCCAAAACCATAAGATACCTAGTAATAAACCTAACCAAAAAGGCAAAGGATTTGGGGCGCCTGGGTGGCTCAGTCGGTTAAGCGACTGCCTTCGGCTCAGGTCATGATCCCAGGGTCCTGGGATCAAGTCCTGCATCGGGCTCCCTGCTCTGCAGAGAGCCTGCTTCTCCCTCTCCCACTCCCCCTGCTTGTGTTCCCTCTCTCGCTGTGTCTCTCTCTGTCAAATAAATAAATAAAATCTTTAAAAAAAAAAAAAAGGCAAAGGATTTGTACTCTGAAAACTATAGAACACTCATGAAAGAAATTGAGGAAGATACAAAGAAATGGAAAAATGTTCCATGCTCATGGATTGGAAGAACAAATATTGTGAAAATGTCTATGCTACCCAGAGCAATCTACACATTCAATGCAATCCTTATCAAAATACCATCAGCATTTCCCAGAGCTGGAACAAATAATCCTAAAATTTGTATGGAATCAGAAAAGACCCTGAATAGCCAGAGGAATGTTGAAAAAGAAAAGCAAAGCTGGTGGCATCACAATTCCAGACTTAAGCTCTATTACAAAGCTGTAATCATCAAGACAGTATGGTACTGGCACAAAAACAGACACACAGATCAATGGAACAGAATAGACAGCCCAGAAATAGACCCTCAACTCTATGGTCAACTAATCTTCAACAAAGCAGGAAAGAATATCCAATGGAAAAAGTACAGTCTCTTTAACAAATGGTAATGGGAACTTGAAGAAGAATGAAACAGCCACATGCAGAAGAATGAATCTGGACCATTTCCTTACACCACACACAAAAATAGACTCAAAATGGATGAAAGACCCAAATGTGAGACAGGAATCCTTCAAAATCCTAGAGGAGAACATAGATAGCAACCTCTTCGACCTCTGCCACAGCAACTTCTTGCTAGATATGTCCCCAAAGGCTAGAGAAACAAAGGCAAAAATGAACTATTAGGACATCATCAAGATAAAAAGCTTTTGCATAGCAAAGGAAACAGTAGACCAAAACCAAAAGACAACCGACCTAATGGGAGAAGATATTTGCAAATTACATATCAGATAAAGGGCTGGTACCCAAAATGTATAAGGAACTTATTAAACTCAACACTCAAAGAATAAATAATCCAATCAAGAAATGGGCAGAAGACAGGAACAGACATTCTCTAAAGAAAACATCCAAATGGCCAACTGACACATGACAAAATGCTCCACACACTCGGCATCAGGGAAATACAAATCAAAACAACAATGCGATACCATCTCACACCAGTCAGAATGGCTAAAATTAACAAGTCAGGAAACAACAGATGTTGGCGAGGATGCAGAGAAAGGGGAACCCTCCCCTCCTACACTGTTGGTAGGAATGCAAGCTGGTGCAGCCACTCTGGAAAACAGTATGGAGGTTCCTAAAAAAGTTGAAAATACGTATGACCCAGCAATTGCACTACTGGGTATTTACCCCAAAGACACAAATGTAGTGATCTGAATGTGCACTCCAATGTTTATAGCAGCAATGTCCACAATAGCCAAACTATGGAAAGAGCCAAGATGTCCATCAACAGATGAATGGATAAAGAAGATGTGGTATATATATACAATGGAATATTACTCAGCCATCAGAAAATGAAGTCTTGCCATTTGTAATGATATGGATGGAACTAGAGGGTATGATGCTAAGCGAAATAAGTCAGAGAAAGACGATTATCATATGATCTCACTGGTATGTGGAATTTAAGAAACAAAACAGGATCATAAGGGAAGAGAGGAAAAAATAAGAAAAGATGAAACGAGAGAGGGAGACAAACCATAAGAGACTCTTAATCATAAGAAACAAACTGAGGGTTGCTGGAGGGGAAGAGGGTGGAGGGATGGAGTAACTGGGTGATGGACATTAAGGAGGGCATGTGATGGAATGAGCACTGGGTATTATATAAGACTGATGAATCAGAAATCTGTACCTCTGAAACCAATAATACATTATATGTTAATTTAAAAAAAAGAACAAAAAAGAAATTATTCTATTGACTGGATGTGAAGGAATTTTCATGTGAGAGATTTCTTTTTCAAAATTATACCAAAATATGACTCTAGTCATACTTGGAAGGAGAAATGTGGTTGATAATTGCTTTGAAGTTTAAAATATGAGGCTTTAATTGAGTATTTTTTTGGATTATTTAACCTGTGCATTAGTCTTAATTTTAAAAAATTACACACCACTTGGAAACTTCAATAACCTTATGAATAATAAGGTAACTTAATTCATTGTAAGAATTTTTACTTTATATCAATACACTGAACTTTTATTTTTTATTTTTTTATTATTATTTTTATTTATTTATTTATTCATGAGAGTCAGAGAGAGAGAGAGAGACAGAGGCAGAGGGAGAAGCAGGCTCCCCGCCTAGCAGGAAGCCCGATGCGGGACTCGATCCCAGGACCCTGGGATCATGACCCGAGCCGAAGGCAGACGCTTAACCATCTGAGCCACCCAGGTGCCCAATACACTGAACTTTTAAATAGGGAGTGTTACATATTTTTTTCCCATGGAAAGTGAAATAGATCTTAAATTTTAAATAATAAACAAAGCAAATTTTAGAAAAAGAAACACAATATGGTATATGCCAGGTACAGAGGCCCTCCAGCATTTTACATTCAAAAACATTTAGGCATTACCAGTCATGATTTCATTTAAAATGTATGATCTGTTGGCTATTTGTTAAACATTATGGTATGGGTCAAAGTGTTCCACTCTGGTCACATACGAAATGTTTTACAAAGAATGCTAAGTCAGCATTTTAACATTCCTAGGTAATGTTAATGCCTGGCAGCAACAACTTGGGAAACAGTAACATATGCACATACATTTTTAAAGAGCAAATTCATGTCTGTCCATGGAGTTCAGTCATAGTTTCCTTAGTTTACTACCAGGTCACAGATGTATCATTTTGAATTTGTTGGGTGGAAAATAAAGTTTGGCTATTTAATAGAAAAAAGTTAGAAAACCTTTTAACTTTTAAAATCTCCTCTTTGTCTTTTGGAATCTGATAAGAGGCCTCCAAAAAGCAAGGTAAGAAAAGCCATGTACAAAGCCAGGTAGGTACTATAAATTTATTCCTTAAGAATTAATTTGAGTGAGGGCACTGGGGTGGCTCAGTCAGTTGGGCGGCTGCCTTTGGCTCAGGTCATGATCCTGGGGTCCTGGGATCGAGCCCCACGTTGGGCTCCCTGCTCGGTGGGAAGTCTGCTTCTCCTTCTCCCTCTGCCTGCTGCTCTGCCTACTTGTGCTCTCTCTCTACCTCTCTGTCAAATAAATAAATAAAATCTTAAAAAAAAAATTAATTTGAGTGATGTTACTGCTTTAGGATTCTTACAGACATTGCATTTTTCTCTTTTTTTCCATTCTGTGTTATAATTGTTTTTCTGATTATACCAGAAATGCATGTTATAAATAGAAAATTTGGAAATTACAAAGAATAAAAAGTAACAATATTAATATAGCTAAATATGTTAATTAAAGGAAACTAAATGTAATTAATATAACACAGCCCATCATCCTTTAACAGAGACAGTGTGAAATTTTTACTTATTAAAGATCCTTGGTTCAGGGATGCCTGGCTAGCTCAGGTGGTAGAGCATAAAATGCTTGATCTCAGGGTTGTGAGTTCAAGCCCCATGTTGGGTGTGGAGTCTACTTAATTAGAAAAAAAAAAATCCTTGTTTAAAAAAATCACTGTTTTTGTTTGTTTGTTTGTTTTGTTTTTACTGAGGACAAATTTATTCTCCCTGTTTCCAGATGAACAGGAGAAGCTGGCAGAGCAACAGAGAAACCCAGTCCCACTGAAAACATGCCCCTCAATATGAAACTAGTTACAGATGGGAAGTCACAATATCAAAAGAAAAATTCCATGCTTCCTTCCCAGAGTGTGAATGCAACCCGGCTCAACTGGAAGATTTACATTCTCCAAATGGTTTTGTATTTCTTTATTTTTTTCTCTAATAAGAGGTCTTGCATTCAATCCCATAGGCATTTCTTCAATGATCCCTTGGTCCATATACATTCTTTCATATTTATGGAGAAACACTGGATATTCTGATTTTGTTACAGATTCAAATGCTTTGGATTTGAGATGATGCCTTATATGACTGGCCAAAATTTGACAAGAAATTTGCTATTAAAAAAAGTTGTAGAAAAAGTGAAGAGGAAGTTAGAGGATTACTTTTGAATATAGCAATAATTTAAGAAATAAATTTTCTGAGATTGAAGTTTCCTTTGATGAGATTCATTGTTAACAAAACCAACAAATCAAATGAAAGAAAGTTGTCTGAAAATTATGACTGTGGCAACTTCTTTCTGCCTTGTCTCAACTGAAAAAACTGGGAATAGCCTTGGAAAAGACAATAAAGTTGAAATACTTGCTTTCTTGAAAATAGCCTGTTCCTTTTCTCTATAGGAGTCCTACTACCATCTTAATTTCCTCACTCTTTCTAACTTGATACAGAGATAGAACTTCATAGACTCATTTATGTTTACCCATTTATCTTCTGATAATATTTCAGTGTAATTTTTCCCATTTTATATATTAAATTATTCTGGAATTTACATGTTAGGTCTTGTAACTCTACTTGTGGAATGAAGCTTATCTATCAAGCAATTTTTCATTAGCAGACAGGAGCTATGTGAGACAGATGAGGGGGCAAGTAGCAATTCTAAAATCATGGATGGCTGAGTAATATTCCATTGTATATATGGACCACATTTTCTTTATCCATTCATCTGTTGAAGGGCATCTCGGTTCCTTCCACAGTTTGGCTATTGTGGACATTGATGCTATGAACATTGGGGTGCAGGGGCCCCTTCTTTTCACTACATCTGTATCTTTGGGGTAAATACCTAATAGTGCAATTGCTGGGTCATAGGGTAGCTCCATTTTTAACTTTTTGAGGATCCTCCACACTGTTTTCCTAAGTGGCTGCACCAGCTTGCATTCCCACCAACAGTGTAGGACAGTTCCCCTTTCTCAACATCCTTGCCAACATTTGTTGTTTCCTGCCTTGTTAATCTTTGCTATTCTAACTGGTGTAAGGTGGTATCTAATTGTGGTTTTGATTTGTATTTCCCTGATGGCTAGTGATGTTGAACATTTTTTCATGTCTCTATTGGCCACTCATATGTCTTCTTCGGAGAAGTGTCTGTTCATGTCTTCTGCCCATTTTTTGACTGGGTCATTTGTTTTTTGGGTGTTGAGTTTGAGAAGTTCTTTATAGATCTTGGATACCAGCCCTTCATCTGTAATGTCATTTGCACATATCTTCTCCTATTCCGCAGGTTGCCTCTTAGTTTTGTTGACTATTTCCTTTGCTGTGCAGAAGCTTTTTATCTTGATGGGTATTAAGGAGGGCACGTGTTGTGATGAGCATTGGGTGTTATATGCAACTAATGAATCACTGAACACTAACAAAAAAAATAAAAATAAAAATAAAAAATAAAATCATCGATGATGGGCTCACATGTGCTTTCTTAAAGATAAAAATAATCTGGTTTTTCAGGATGGCTCCATTTTCTGCATGATTGAAAGGCCCAGTTTTAGACTATGGTGCCAGAAAGCTGTTTGGGGGAACTGTGAGTAGCAGAAGGATGACTTTCTACCACACCCTTCCATGAAGTCATGGATGTCTCACCACTGTGATGCCTCTCCAAGGATACCCATCCCTCCAGACCTCAGCCTACTTTATCCTGGCATCCCCAGAGGGTGGCATGTAGAAGGCTCTGAATAACATTTCTCCAGATACATGTTTGATACATTTCCAAATAACTGGGTCTGAAGATGTACTTATTGTAACCCCCTGCCCCTTGTCCCCATGCCTAAGCCTGTTTATCTATCTAACTCAAAGTATCCCCTAGAATCCAGTGTAGGCATTCCTATGGCTCTTGGGTTATAATGGCATCTTTCTTCTGTATTTTTGTGGTTAAACAGACAATGGGGAGTGGTGTTTAAGGTTACAGACTCTGGAGTCAGTTAGGCCAGGCATACATAGCAAACAGCCAATAGATGGTAACAAACTGTGTTGTGCTTTTACAATATCTAACTTACACTGCACCTTGCATATGAAGAAAAAATTTATTTTGCCAGTGAACATTCTGGTCATTTCTCCCTGAGAAACCCCTTCCTGTTAGTGAGGATAAACTCCAATCTATAACTAGGCCAAGCTTAGTCTGACCTAGTAATTAAAAAGACACTTTACATAGTAATGTTCAGACTCTTTTAGATAACAATTCTTGGATTCTCTGAGACTCCTCTTCACTAACACTATAGGATGGTTTCAGAGAGGTAGAAAAGAATCGGTTCTGCTGACGATACCCTCAGTGTTCTCTGATTTTCTGGATGAAGGTTCATCTGGACATGCTTGTCCTGCTGGACAATCATCCCTCAATCCTGAGCTGGGCTCTCTGATTTAGTCAGGGCCTGTCAGCCTCAGTCTCAGTCTCTGGGGTTCCCAAAGAGGCCACAGATACTTCTAAAGTCTGGCTGGGGCTTCCAATGGCCCTAAAGTGGCCTGTCTTGTCACCCTCATTGCACCTCACTCCAGTACAACAACACTCTGGGGTAAGTGCTACAGCCAGACTCTCAGCTGCCTCTATGTCACATGGGAAACAGGCATGATGGGAAGTCCCTTCCTGTGTCTGACCTCTCTGTTCTGCTAACTTGAGGGGCTGTGATCCAGGTTGGGATAGCAGCAGCCTATGATAGGACCTTTTGTTTCTAGGGTCTTAAACACTGTGTGTGTGTGGTATGAGTATGTATGTGTGTGGTGTGAGAGTATGTGGCACACGTGTGGTATGTGCATATGTGTGGTGCATGCTTGTGTGGTGTGAGCTGTGTGTGTATGGTATGTGGTGTGTTATGTGTGTGGTATGTCATTTTCACTTATCTAACACATCTCTTTCTCTCTGTGGCAAAATCTGAATTATGGGAATGTTAGGTATGAACGCATACGTCGTTCGTCTTTTTCCCTTTCATTTCCTTGCCACAACCTAAGAGTGGTCTTTCCCCATTTTCTCTGCTTTGCTTGCCTACCATATATTCTTCTGAAATACCAAATTAAGAAATTAAGGAATTTTGAACAATTCTTTTACAATAAACTAGTTTATTTGCAAAATTCTGTTCCTGAATGTTGGAAGCCAAATGATACCTTAGTCTTTCACTATGTATTCCTTTCTAATAGATGCTCATCTCCATGCTGATGAAAGGATGCTTCTAATGGTCATGTGTGAGAAAGACAACAGAAAAAGTACATCAATAGTTTTCAAAATGTTACTCCCTTTATAGCTATGATCCTGACCTTCAGGGCACACTACTTCATTAATACTGTGGGTTTCCTTTTCAGTAGATGAAACAGAACAGCTTAATCTTTTAAAGTGATATAGAAACAGAATTGTTTGTAGAAAAAGCATTTTTCTACAAACATAAATAATGTTAGGTTACCCTTAGTCTAAAATTCTATTTCTATGATTCCATGAATCAGAAATTCTCTATCCCATTTCTACTCTTACTGGTACAACTGTGTGAAACTATGTTCCATTTTAATTTGGCTCAGTCCTTGCTCACATACAATCTATTTTGATATAGCAGCCAAAATGACCCTTCTAGAAAGTAAATCAGATCATGTCTACTCTACTCAAAACTCTCAAATGCCTTCCCATTTCACTTCTAAGAAAGCCAAAAATTTTGCTATGGCTCATAGAGCCTTGCAGGTTTTCTGGTACATGCCCACTTCTAATTTCATTTCCACCCACTTTCTCCCAGTCCCCGACCACCAGCCTCAGTGGCCTTCCTGCTGGTTCCTCAGAGTGTCAAACAACAACAACAACAACAACAAAACCACCTTTTTAAAAATGACACATAGAAAGAAATATGATGGACTTTATGATTCAGTACACACATACATGTATTCACAGTGAAGGAAATAACCTTATGAAAAAGTACGTTTATGCGATGAATTCTGACATCTTCTTTTCAAATTGATTTTATTCTATTCTATAGTTTGTTTAAAAAGTGTTCTTGATGGGCTTAATTTATCATATTGTCCACAGTTAGAGTAACAACTCATATATCAAAAATAATATCTTCCCTCACAATTCTAAAATATCAGCTCCTTTTCGACTCTATTTTCCAACTCTGTTTAATTTTTTTCCCACAGTACTTACCAATTTAATATTATATCATACATATGTTTATTGGCTTAGTTTTATTTCCTTACCTGACCACCCTGGTATTAACCAGGAAATAAGCTCTATGAATGTAGGGGCTTTTAATATTTTCTTCAGTGATGTATCCACAGGGCCTAAAATATTGCTTGGCTTATAGAAGGTGCAAAATAAATGTTTGTTTGTGAAGTAATGAACCATAGAGAATTCATGCCATAGATAAGAGCTTGCAAAATGGAGTCAAAGTGCCTGGGTTTAAATCTCAGTTCTGCAACTTCCCAGTGCTTCATCTCGGATAAGATATATAAACTTCTGTACTTTAGCTTACCCATTATAGGGATAGTAATGAGCCATTACATAGGTTACTTGAGATTATGAACATTAAAATAATTTGTGTAACACACCTAGAACAGTGCCTGACATATAGTAAGTGATAAATAAATATGTGCTATTATTATTGCTATTGTTTATAAAACGGGATTAATACATAGTTATAGATCTGGAAGTCACTTTATGAGATATCATTATTAATCATCTGGATTAATAACACAAATACTTGACTAATGTGCAAAACTTTTGTGAAGTGCTTTAATGATAAATGATGCACCTAACACAGACATACCTCAAATAATTAGTTCTCATATGTAAAGTGATAGGTGAATACAAATCTATAAGTCCTTTTAGAAAGAGCTTTCATTAAAAAGACACTGGGGGAATAATGAAGCTGTTCAGAAAAGAGAGAGGCCCCATAGCCTCTCAGTAGGTCCCTGTAGAGAAATAAAATTGCCTTTACTTTCTCAGCATTCCAGTAAAAAGCTCTAGCCCCCTGAGACTCGTCACATACCATGAGAATTATATCTGTAGCCATTTGTCTAGTAAATTGTTCTGACTCAAAAGGATAATAAAACTCTTATCTTGACAAGAGGGCTGATGGCTACAACCTAGACTAGGTTCCTATGTTAACCCTTCAATGTGCCATGAAGACTGCAACTGCTATCTTTCTAGATGTTTTCATTTCAAGAAAGAATTAGGCAGTCTCTGGAGATAGTCTCTGGCTTCTCCAAAGGTTTCATTTATGTACCAAAGGGCTGGAGCAAGAAGGAGACCCTTTGAAGAGATGAATAGACACATGTCTCCTACCACTTGATAAGCAGAGAAAAGTAATTTTTCTCCTTCCTTGCCTATAGATGAGTCTGGCCACTCAGGTAAGAGAATTGACTTGGCTCTTAACTTGTCACTCTAGGCGTAGGGAATAGTGCATAGGGAGAATAACTCATTTATTATTTACTGTGAAGTACTTAATAAGAAATCTATCTTTGATCCAGAACACCTCATGTATGGATTCAGGATAATATGAATAAATGTGAAGATTAAAAACACAAGAGTACTCGGGGCGCCTGGGTGGTTCAGTCGCTGAGCGCCTGCCTTCGGCTCAGGTCATGATTCCAGGGTCCTGGGATCGAGCCCCGCATCGGGCTCCCTGCTCCGCGGGAAGCCTGCTTCTCCCTCTCCCACTCCCCCTGCTGTGTTCCCTCTCTAGCTCTCTCTCTCTCTCTGTCAAATAAATAAATAAAATCTTTAAAAAAATAAAATAAAATAAAATAAAAAAATAAATAAATAAATAAAAACACAAGAGTACTCAACTGTTTCAGATGAGTGAAGGAGTTGGATCCCCCTTTGAAGTAAATGTAGATTTTATTTTCTCCAACAAAAGAAGTAATCATTGTAAACACCCCAAATTATTTTCCATTCACTAGGAGACTTAGCCATAGTTGATAAAACCAAACAGTGGCATTAGACTAGAGGTAAGTTCCTCATTAGGCCTCAGTCTCCACATCTGTACTATGAGAACATTAAGAGTACATACCTAATAAAGTTATTGGAGGATTAAATCAGACACCCAGCTATGTGAGTGAGCTTGGAAGCAGATCCTCCAGCCTTCAAATGACGGCAGCACTGACTGAGAGCTTTATTCCAAACACAAGAAGGTGCTGAGCCAGAACCAGCCAGCTACATGGCTCCCAGATCCCTGACCCTCAGAAATTTTAAGACACAATAAATTTCATTGTTTTAAGCTGCTAAAATTTAGTGAAACTTATTACACAGCAATAAATAAGGACTACAGATACTGTATGTAAAATCATTTTCATAATACTTGTCATATATTCCAGTAAAACTTGGCCAACAGCAGCAGCAGCCGCTCCTAGAGAGAAGACATGTGATTACAGAGCAGGGTGCTCATGAATGCAAAGAAAAGAGCTGTTTGTATTTCAGAACAAAGCCATTCTAACAACTGCATAAAAGCCAAAGACAATCTTCAAGGCATGATAATAATTTGACCTCTATAAGCAGATGCTGCAGATGCAATCCCTGTTCGAAGGATAATGAGAGTACACAAACTCTCATCTGGCTCTCACCCAAAGAATCACTTCTCTAAAGTACTTTATACTTCTGACCCACTCCTAAAACGTAAAACAGAGAATTTTTTTCCTGAGGGGAAAAGATTAGAAACCCTCCAGACCAAAGAGTAAAAACTAAGCTTTTTCCTTGTGTGCCAGTAATAAAAACAGTAACGTGTTACATATAAACATATATATACGACATATACCAAATTGGTACAGAGGAGAATCTGTGTTTCAGTGTCATGATTTAATAAGTTCAAATTGCCTTTATGTGCCAATAAGTTTATATTTCCATCTATATATGGAGTAATAATGTGGGGGAGACAGAGGACAGAGGCCAAACTGCAATTTGAAAATGGTAATGCACAAGTCCATGATATTTCTTTATAGAAACATGGCAAAGTCAAAAGTAATACCCATCAATCACTATTTGTCTAGAACTCCAGGTCAGTAAAAGTGACAAGGACAGATGAGCATTGGTTTATTTATTTATATGTCACTTTATTTGCACAGTAGACCCTATCCCTGTGATAGATCATCAGTGTCAAGGAAGTTTGCAGTTTAAAAATGAATGAAATATTTCCATGCCTGTCAGTAGGGCCATGAGTAATAACTATTTTTTTTCCTGTTTACTCATTTTAGAAATCACTTTATCCACCATGGTCATCTCCAATAGCCCAAAACAATATTGAACAAATCATAGACTTGAACTGCCTAAAATATTATAATGCCTGACATTTATCCATTTTTTAAAGGAATATTTGTAAAAAATCCTTCTTAGATTGGTAGTCAAGACCTTCTGAAAACTGGTCCTAACCTGACTTTCTTCCTACCATATCACCTTATACATACCATTTCCAGGTTAATGGAAATACTTGCCCTTAACTGCACTGCTCTATCTGACTCGTTTCCAAGTGTGCATGTTTAAAGACATCCAGTGTTTTACAAATACCATATTCAACCTCTGAATTGCCACAGACAACAGGATTCCTATGTAGAAAATCCATTAGAATTGACAAACACACACATACACAGAGCTAGTGGAACTAATGAGTGATTTGGTAAATGCTGTAAGATATAAGCTCTATATTTAAAAAGGCAATTCTATTTATATATTTTATCAATAAACAGAAATTGAAATGAAAAGATAACATTTATAATACATCAAGAGTATGAAACACCGTGGCATAAACCTGACAAAATATGTTCAAGATCTTTACATTACCAGCTACAAACCACTGATAGACCATATTCTGAGTTCAGAAGACTCAATATTGCCAACCATAAGTTCTTTCCAAATTTATTCAGAAGTTTAATGTAATCTCAATAAAAGCCTTAGCAAGACATTTTATAGAGTTTACAAGCTGATTCTAAAATTCATCTAGAAATTCAAAGACCCTACATTTATTCAAAACAATTAAAAAAATATTGGGAAGAACTACCTTTACTTGATTTTAAGACATGCTATAGAACTCTGGTAATCTAGACAGTGTGGTATCAGTGTTAAGACAGAGAATATATCAGTGGATCTAAATGAAGTTTCCAGAAACAGACCCACACATACATGGACAGTTGATTTTTCTTAAAAGGTACAAATGAAATTCCCTGGAGAAAGGATAGCCTTTTAACATACGGTACTAGATCTACTGACTATCTGTATGCAATTAACTTCAATCCGTATCTTCTACAATACATAAAAATCTACTCAAAGTGGATCATAGATCTAAATGTAAAAACTAAAAGGAAACAGCGGAGAATATTTATGATCTGGTTCTGGCAAAGATTTCTTAATTATGACACTAAAAACAAGGCCCAAAGAAGAAATGATAAATGGGACTTCAAAGTTAAAAATCTTTGCTTTTTAAAGGAATGAAAATATAAGTCAAAGACTAAAAAGGAAGTATTTTCAAGTCATGTATTTTATAAAGGATTCTATCTACAACAAAGAACTCACAAAACTCAGTAAGAAAAAAACCCATTAAAAAACCAATTTTACTCGCTCTCTGTCAAATAAATTTAAAAAAATCTTAAAAAAAAAAAAGGGGGGGTGCCTGCATGGCTTAGTCGTTAAGTGTCTGTCTTCAGCTCAGGTCATGATCCCAGTGTCCTGGGATCGAGCCCCACATCGGGTTCCCTGCTCAGAGGGAAGCCTGCTTCTCCCTCTCCCACGCCCCCTGCTTGTGTTCCTGCTCTTGCTATCTCTCTCTCTGTCAAATAAATAAATAAATAAAATCTTTAAAAAAAAAAACAAACAAAAAACAATTTTAGGGGCACCTGGGTGGCTCAGTTGGTTGAGCATCTACCTTCTGCTTGGGGCTGGATCCCAGGACTCTCATCTCATCGAGTTCCCTACTCAGTGGGGAGCCTGCTACTCCCTCTCCCTCTGCCCCCTCCCCTGCTCATGCTCTATCTTTCTCTGTTTCTCTCTCTAATAAATAAATAAAATCTTGAAAAAAAACCCCCAAATTTTAAAATTTGAAACCCATTTTTCAATGGGCAAAATATTTGGGAAATTCAAAGAAGATAGATAAATTACCAGTAAGTAAATAATATCAATATCAATAATCATTAAAGAAATGCAAAATAACTCCACAGTGTGATAACATTAAAACTCTACTAAAATGTCTAAAATTAAAAAGCCTGATCATTCCAAGTTTTGACAAGATGTGGGAAAAAATGACACTCATATCTTCTGGTTGGAATGTAAAATGGCATGACCAGTTTAGAGCCAGGTTTGGCAGTTTCTTAAGAATTATTGAACACTACATCTGAAACTAATGATGTACTATATGTTGGCTAATTGAATTTAAATTTAAAAGAAGAAAAAAATAGTTAAACATACAACTATCATAGGACCCAGTCATTCCACTCCCAGTTATTTTCCAAGAGAAATGAAACGTGTACACAGAAAGACTTGTGGCTAAATATTTATAGTGGGTGTATTGGTCAATAGCTCCAAACAGAAAATAATTCAAATATTTCTCAATAGGTAAATGAATGAACAGACTGTGGTATATCCGTACAATCAACTCAAAGGGACAACTTATATAACAACTTGTATGAACCTTAAAGTGATTATGCTCAAATAAAAGAAGCCAGATAAAAGAAAGTATATAATGTAAGATTTCTTTTATATAAAATCCTAGGAAATTCAAACTAATTTACAATGACAGAAAACAGATTAGTGGTTGCCTGAGGATCAAGCCAAAGGAAAAATGGATCAGGAAGAAAACTTGCGAGCATTTATAAATGTGCATTTAAAAATATATATTACATATACATATTTATATATAAATATATATTATACACTGGTTTCACAAGTGTATGCATGTGTGTGAATTCACAGGACTATACACTTTAAATGTGTATATTGTGTACTATATTGTTTTATCAGTTATATCTCAATAGAATTGTAAAAGCAAGAAAGACAAAGACTGTCTTTATAAACTACCTATATGCTACTTGTAAGAGATATATTTAAAACATTCACACATGGAGAGTTTGAAATAAGAAAGAATAGAAAAATACACCTTGCAAACAATTACCAAAAAACATTCATATAGGCAGAATTATAACTATTCTGTATCTTGACTATGTCAATATCAGTAGTGATACTGTAGTTTTGTAAGTATAAAGATGTTATCATTAGGTAACATGAGAGAAGAGGGTACCTTAGATCTTTCTGAATTCTTATATCCACATGCGAATCTATAATCAACTGCAAATAAAAAACTTAATTAAAAAAAATAAAGTCATGTAGCCATATTACTATCAGGCAAATTGACTTTAAGGAAAAAAGTAGTATCAGAGGAAAATAGTTAAGCTTTAACAATAATTAAAGTTATATAAAGAAGATACAAAAAATTTAAGTTTGCATATACCTAATTAATTAGTCTAAAATTTCAGAGCACAAGGAGAAAGAGACTAATCAGTAACCATAGCGGGAGATCCTGACATTTTTAGTCACTGATAGAAGCAAAAATCGGTAAGAATGTAGAAAATCTTAAATACGTCTTAAACTATCTTGAAGACTGGTGCTCCAATTAAAGTCTTCAAAAGCATATCTTTTACACCTCTGTGCACTCAATTTTGTCTACTAACCCTTCCTGGAGCAATTAAATAATAAACAATCACACCCCTGGATTAAAAAAAAAAAGTTTATCTTACTTTTCACATTTCCTGTCTTACTCTTTTTACTTTATGTGCTACCATATTTTCTTGATTTTCCATTCCACACTTGTATTGATGTATTCTTAATTTTTTACAATGTTTTAAAAATTTCCAATAATTCCTTATTTTTCTAAAGTGTTTCTTTTAAAAAGAATCCTGATATTCTTTTTTAAAAATATTTTATTTATTTATTTGACAGAGAGATAGCAAGAGCAGGAACACAAGCAGGGGGAGTGGGAGAGGAAGAAGCAGGCTTCCCACTGAGCAGGGAACCCGATGTGGGGCTCAATCCCAGGACTCTGGAACCACGACCCAAGCTGAAGGCAGATGCTTAACGACTGAGCCACCCAGGCGCCGCAGAATCCTGATAGTCTTATAGATGCAATACTTTCTTGAACTTCTTGAGGGTAGTAATTAAATGTATTTGAAATTATTTTCTGTTCCCTGAAACATCTCTGCTTCCTCTGGGGGCAGTTTTTGTTTGTGTTTATCATGATCTTTCTTTTTTAACTTTAGGCATTTCCTCAAAAAGCTGGTAATTATGAATTTTCCAAGTGGAATTTTCCAATTCCAAGGAAATTTTCCTGATTCACTCTAAGAGTGAATATGACGCTGACTGGGTGCTTGGTAAGAGGAGGGTTTTGCTTTGGGTTAATAACAGTCACATTTACATTTATATGTGACTGTCCTCAGATAGTTTATTCAATGTCTATGAAGAAGAACCCCCTTTTTGGCATTGTTATGTTTTGTTTGCTTGGGGAGTAAAAACCTAGATGGTAAAAATGTGCACATTCTGGGGAAAATGCTATATCTTTGGGGAGGGATTTGGATGACTTTTAAATATCACAGATTTAAATGAATAATAATGTTATTTTCAGCTACACTTCCTATATCCAATAGTGAATGTACTAGCCTCTTAAACAGTCTTCTGGACAGGTTGTCTCCTCCTAGTTTGAAGCCCTCACCAAGAGCATTGTAGGGCGCCTGGGTGGCTCAGTCGTTAAGCCTCTGCCTTCGGCTCAGGTCATGGTCCCAGGGTTCTGGGATCGAGTCCCACATCGGGCTCCCTGCTCCACGGGAAGCCTGCTTCTCCCTCCCCCACTCCCCCTGCTTCTGTTCCTGCTCTCGCTATCTCTCTCTCTGTCAAATAAATAAATAAAATCTTTAAAAAAAAAAAAAAGAGCATTGTAGATGCTTGCCTCTTTCACTATGCTTTATACCTACCATAATCCATATATATTTTAATATCACTCATTTAGCTATGCTTCTCTCTTCCTTTGTGTTTGTGTGGTTATACTTTTAATAAACATTATACAGATAAGAGTGGATATACTATGTTCTTTTCATGTCCTTATTAAATGGAACCCAAATGGATACTTCTGAAATTTACTCAGGATGTCAGATTTTTTAAAAATTAATAATTTAAAGACCTTTTTATGTTGGTCACTGTAACATAGGTTCATTGCTAATTTCTTATATTTCTGCCCCCAAACTTCAATAGGAAAACTGGGTACAGATGTGTGTCTATCACTTACCATGTGATTTTCTTCATATTGTGGGCAAGGAAAATTTCATCTATTTTAAACCATAATTTCTATAGATTAAATTCACTTAGATAGGTCCCTGATAATCTATAATCAGCATATAATTGGAGAGCATATGAGTCATCATAAAAGTCACAAACAAATGGCAAACTGAAATGAAACTGGGACAGAGATGGAAATGGCAGCAGGCAAGCACACAGGGACTGAGTTTACAAGCACAAGTGCTCATTAGCAGGAAATAATAAGTAATTAGATTAAGTGAAGCAAAGAACACATAGTTGAAGTATTAAAAATCCATTCAACTACAAGAATACTTCTGAAAGATGAGACTGTCAGGAAAGAGGCTATGGAAGCTCCAGAGTTATTCAAGGCTAAGAAGTGACACCTGTCTACTGGGGGAAATAATTAAAAACTAATGGTATCAATGCTACCCATCCACCGTGTGAGATGAGGCTCCTAAGAAAACTTACATGCCTCAAATTATTCTATATTTATTCCCAACTGTCACCTCTCCTCTACTTTAGAGAATCTCAAGTCTTATTGGCTGAGGCATGTCAGATCAGATCAGCTCCTGACTGAAGGAAGCCTGTGGTGCTGCCTGTGTTTCTAGAGGTGAGGGAGATATGACTCAGCAGCAAGTGCTGGTCCTGAGGATAGAAAATGCTGAGTGAGGTGTTCTACTTTTCCATAGTGAAACCTATTAAGCAAGAGATTTCTATTTCTTTTTTTTTTTTTTTTAACCCCTTCTCCTTCACAGTTACTAACAATGTAACTGTGACTGGGACTGATTCTGAATGCCATTTTATTGGTGTCCATTTTCAATGATATGCTCACCTGACTTTAATGACTCATCTTAAAATACAAAAATGGGTTAGTAATATTCAAATTCTCTTCACCCCAACAGTAAATGGTTCTGCATAAAAATGACGATCCCATGAAGTGTAAACAAACAGCATCACCCTGTATTCAAAACAAGTATGTGAATTAACAGTGACCCAAATTTCATGTGAAAAAACATTTTTTAAAGCTTATTTACTATTTAAGCTGTTTTAAAGTGAGTACTTAAGCAATATCTCAGATCCAGATGGTGGTGATTTAGGGCCCAAGCCCAAATTTCCTGATATTCTAAGGGCCTGGAGTTTTAGACAGCACTTACACAGAGTGTCAACCCTTTGGTGTAGACATATAAAGGAATGATAAAAAAAGTTGGAATTCCAGAGGTTGTTGGTATCACAAAAAGAGATTTACAAAACAAGGAAGGCAAAGCTGTTATAGAGTACTTGGAAAGGACTGTTGAAAGCTTTACAAACTGGGAGAACTTAACATAAATAATTCAACTATATTTGGATAGTACCATGATATTTCCTCATAATCTAGTAAAAAGTCAGTGTAGAAAATTTTTTTGTAAAGTTGGAATGCCATGCAACAAAGTAAAGGAATTCCTTCAGGAGGAGTAAGTGAGAAAATCTTATGAACCACGGTTCATGAAGAGAACACATATTACTTTTATATAATTAGTGGCAGTGATGAAAAGGTAATCTAAGGCAAATAGTAGGAAAGATCCTGTATGGGTGCTTCCCACAAGTGAAGTCCCCATGATATCAGTGAACAGAGTGCTGGAGTGCTCTGAAATTGATGATATGATTGGAAGAGGGTGCTAACTCAGACTCAAACAATCATGAAGTGTGGGAAATAGCACCTGCAGTGCTCATCTCACAAAATGTGAGCAGAGATGACTTCCCCCATTGTTTTACGAGAGATAGGTTTTTTCCTTTAAGATCATGGCAAATATTCCTAAATAGGGATCTATGAAATTGGTATTTTAGAAGTCTTGGGTTCAGGCAGTCAGTACTCACCATTAGCTCCTAACACATAGTTGCACATATGCATGGTGGATCTGTTTGCACTAGCATGACTACCTTTTTTAAAACCTTGCTTGGAGCTCTTAATTAATTTCTATAGGGTTTGGCTTTGTATATATGTCTGCATGAGCATCAGGGACCTGTGATTAAATTTCCTAATACTGGACTGAAAGTTCACACACTCAATAGTGTACACCAGCTCAGAAAATTCATTTGTACCTCTTCACTCAAGGACGTGATCAATGAAGATGGCTAAAGAGAAAAGGTATTACTAGAAGTAAGTGATAACTGGAACCTTTATTTTTATGAATTTTCTTCTTCCCTTCTTGGTCCTAATAGACCTCTAGACTTTATCTGGAAAAGATGGGGTACCTGTCTTCTTAAAAGATACCAAAAATTTTGTCTTAAGGGTGATTAGTGTGACACCTGCCATATACACTAAGCTACAGAAATCCTACAGATCAGTGCTGGTTCAGTCTACTGTAGGCGTCAGGCCTTCTGTACACACACAGACACACAGACACACATATGAATATAACATACGCACAACACAAATACATACACATAACGTATGGTGTATGTTGTGGTTGAAAGTGACCTTAGGTTAAAATGCCTGGAAATGAACTCCAAATCTGTTAGCTTCATGGATGATGCAAGGATCCAGAAGAATGTTTTTCACTTTTCTAGGGTGCTGAGTTAAATTATGCCAAAAAGGGGAAGAAAATATAAGCAATAGTCAGCAGACTGCCCACCTGAAAAGAAATGATTTGGGGCTGTTCAATAAACCTGATGCAGATATAGTGAACACAGTCATCATTTTTTAAAACTTTTTTCTGAACCAATTAGTAGCTCGAAAGGCAACTCACAGAATTATGATTTTTTTAATACTTTGAGGATGCCTGATATGCAAAATAAATTGATATGGTTTTTAAAGAGTAAAAAATTTAATATGTTGTTTTTTCTCATAAATTAGTATTTTTTAAAAACGTTTTTGGCATTCATCTGGAGAGAATTCCTACTCATTGGACAAAATATTTTCTAGCATAATAACTTTGAAATTTGTCTGTGAACAGCATAGGAGTCATATAAAATGTTCCATGTCAACTGTACAGTGAGTTTATCAAACCTATTACCAAAAATAATGAAGGA
Source organism: Neomonachus schauinslandi (assembly GCF_002201575.2). NCBI lineage: Eukaryota > Metazoa > Chordata > Mammalia > Carnivora > Phocidae > Neomonachus > Neomonachus schauinslandi. The sequence goes on along the minus strand of NC_058409.1, from coordinate 22,458,086 downwards.
GCATGAAATATGGTTAAAGAAGAATCAATATTCTGAACTCTCTTGCCTCAAATCATCTTTAGTCCCCTGCAGACACTTTTAATCACCAAAAGACATTAGAAAGATTGTTGGCTGAAATCTCCAAGCAATAAAGCCAGAAATAAATGGCTAAAGGTCTAGCTTGCATTCTCATCACTGCCTGTCCAACTATTTATCACACCTATGTGGGGACCCAACAGTTCATCTTCTCTTGCTGGCATCTATAAATATAAAGATGTTAATAGATGCTTAGGGAGCATGTTTATGAAGTAAAATAAACTGTTTGTAAAAACATCCCAAATACATTATTTCAATTGCATTTTTTTTCTCCAGAGTGACTTTATCCCACTAAGATACGCATGCCTCCAGATTCATTTATCTTTATTTTTTTAATTTAAATTTAATTAACATATAGTGTATTATTAGTTTCAGAGGTAGAGTTTAGTGATTCATCAGTTGCATATAACACCCAGTGCTCATTGCATCATGTGCCCTTCTTAATGCACATCACCCAGTTACCCCATCCCGCCCCCCACCTCCCCTCCAGCAACCCTCAGTTTATTTCCTATAGTTAAGAGTCTCTTATGATTTGTCTCCCTCTCTAATTTCATATTATTTTAATTTTCCCTCCCTTCCCCTATGATCCTGTTTTGTTTCTTAAATTCCACATATGAGTGAAATCATATGATAACTCTTTCTCTGATTGACTTATTTTGCTCAGCATAATACCCTCCAGTTCCATCCATGGCGATGTAAATGGTAAGATTTTATCCTTTTTGATGGCTGAGTAATATCCCATTGTGTGTGTATACATACACATATATGTATGTATTTGTGTATGTATATATATATATACACACACACACATATATATAACCATCTTCTTTATCCATTCATCTGTCGATGGACATCTGGGCTCTTTCCATAGTTTGGCTATTGTGGACATTGCTGCTATAAATATTGGGGTATGGGTGTCCCTTTGGATCACAACGTTTGTATCCTTTGGGAAAATACCTAGTAAGTAGTGCAATTGCTGGGTCATAGGGTAGCTCTATGTTTAACTTCTTGAGGAACCTCCATACTGTTTTCCAGAGTGGCTGTGCAGGCCTGCATTCCCACCAACAATGTAAGAGTGTTCCCCTTTCTCTGCATCCTCGCCAACATCTGTTGTTTCCTGACTTGTTAATTTTAGCCATTCTGACCGGTGTGATGTGGCATCTCATTGAGGTTTGGATTTATATTTCCCTGATGCTTAGTGATTTTGAGCATTTTTTCATATGTCTGTTGGCCATTTGCATGTCTTCTTTGGAGAAATGTCTGTTCATGTCCTCTGCCCATTTCTTGACTGGATTTTTGGGTTTTGGGTGTTGAGTTTGTAAGTTCTTTATAGAGTTTGGATACTAGCCATTTATCTGATATGTAATTCACAAATATCTTCCCTCAAACTGTCCGTTGTCTTTTGGTTTTTGTCAACTGTTTCCTTTGCTGTGCAAAAGCTCTTTATCTTGATGAAGTCACCGTAGTTCATTTATGCTTTTGTTTCCCTTTCCTTTGAGAAGTATCTAGCAAGATGTTGCTGTGGCAGAGGTCGAAGAGGTTGCTGCATGTGTTCTCTTCTAGGATCTTCCTGTCTCACAGTTAGGTCTTTCATCCATTTTGAGTTTATTTTTGTTATAGTGTAAAAAAATTGTCCAGTATCATTCTTCTGCATGTGGCTGTCCAATTTTTCCAACACCATTTGTCTTTTTTCTATTGGATATTCGTTCCTGCTTTGTCGAAGACTACTTGACCATAGAGTTGAGGGTCCAGTTCTAGGTTCTCCATTCTGTTCCATTGACCTATATATCTGTTTTTGTGCCAGTACCATACTGTCTTGATGATTACAGCTTTGTAATACAGCTTGAAGTCTGGAATTATGATGCCACAAGCTTTGGTTTTCTTTTTCAACATGCCTCTGGATATTCGGGGTCTTTTCTGGTTCCATACAAATTCTAGGATTGTTTGTTCCAGCTCTGTGAAAAATGCTGATGGTATTTTGATAGGGATTGCATTGAATGTGTAGATTGCTCTGGGTAGCATAGACATTTTCACAATATTTGTTCTTCCAATCCATCAGCATGAAATGCTGCTTCTTTTCTTTGTGTCTTCCTCAATTTCTTAAGTGTTCTATAGTTTTCAGAGTACAGATCCTTTACCTTTTTGATTAGGTTTATCCCTAGATATCTTGTGGTTTTTGGTAAAATTATAAATGGGATTGATTCCTTAATTTCTCTTTTTTCTGTCTCATTGTTTGTGTATAAAAATGCAACTGACTTCTGTGCACTGATTTTATATCCTGCCACTTTGCTGAATTCCTTTGTGAGTTCTAGTAGTTTTTGAGTGGAGTCATTTTGGTTTTCCACATAGAGTATCATATCATCTGTGAAGAGTGAATGTTTGACTTCTTTATCAATTTGGATGCCTTTTATTTCTTTTTGTTGTCTTACTGCTGAGGCTAGGACTTTTAGTACTATGTTGAACAACAGTGGTGAGAGTGGACATCCCTGCCATGTTCCTGACCTTAGGGGAAAAGCTCTCAGTTTTTCCCCATTGAGAATGATATTCTCTGTGGGCTTTTCATAGGTGGCTTTTATGATATTGAGGTATGTTCCCTCTATCCCTACACTGCAAGAGTTTTAATCAAGAAAGCATGCTGTGTTTTGTCAAATGCTTTTTCTGCATCTCTTGAGAGGATCATATGGTTCTTGTCCTTTCTTTTATTAATGTGGCATATCACACTGATTGATTTGCAGATGTTGAACCACCCTTGCAGCCCAGGAATAAATCCCACTTGATCATGGTACATAATCTTTTTAATGTACTGTTAGATCCTATTGGCTAGTATCTTGGTGAATATTTTTGCATCCATATTCATCAGGGATATTGGTCTGTAATTCTCCTTTTAGATGAGGTCTTTGTCTGGTTTTGGGATTAAGGTAATGCTGGCCTCATAGAATGAGTCTGGAAGTTTTCTCCCGGTTCATTTATATTAACAAGCACAAATGGCAGTGAAGCCAGGCTACAAAAGTTGTCACCAGGTTGCTCTCTTCAGGTTACCTAAACTATTGTATTAGAATTTTGTTTGCCTTTGCAAGACAGGGGCTCACCTCTGAGGTCTAGAAAACTTCTTGTACCTGGGCTAATTAGCATTTATGTTGAGATCTAGGAGGAAACTCCATATTAAGAATTTCTGTCAGAATCAAAGTAAAAGTTACTTGACACATTGTTAGACAGGATGAACTCCCATATCACAAATAATGTATTGCCTAGCTCTCTTCCAAAATCTAAAGTTGGCCTGTAATAAGTGTTTAAGTGTACTTTTGCAAATATCTACCACTTATTTTGATCAAAACATTTTAGGAAAACAATGAAATCTTGATATGGAATTTTCTCTTGAATAGAGATTTTCACAAGCTGATTAAATGTTCACAAGTTTCTATGAACTCATATTGGCAAAGGATACATCAGCTAATATGAAGAGATAAGAAAATTCACTGACTTTTGGAACTGAATCCTGAAAAAGACATGCCTTATAAAATTTTAGAACTGAAGTGCCCTGAGAGACCACTGGACCCAACCTCTTTTTATATAGATGATGAAACTGTGGACATAAACACACCACTGGGCAGAACTCAGGTTACATGACCTTCAATGTAACACATGACCTCCACAGTACACTGACTCCAGGAAAGGAGACAAATGGCATCTGAATCCAAAAACTGATGGGCATTGGTTCTTTAGCTGGGGTGCCTGGACCAACAGCATCACCATCACCTGGGAATTTGTTAGAAATGTAAATTCACAGGCCTCACCTCAGAGCTACTGAGTCAGATACTCTGTAGGTGGAGCCTAGTGAACTGTGTTTTAATATGCCCTCCAGATAATTCTGATATACACTGATGTGTGAGAACCATTTTGATAGGAGACAGTGCAAGAAAGGATATTTTAATTACTCCTATTCATATTTACAAAGCATTAAAAATAGAATGATAGAAATTGGAAAAATATTCTGATTAAAGATTTATAATTATGTTGAAAAGATTTTTTTTTTATAAAAAGCTAACTGGGAATAATGTTTAAGAGATATGCTAATTTAATTAACAATTCTTTGCTAAAACAAATAGGTGAAGAAAATTAAGAGATACAAACTTCCAGTTATAAATAAATAAGTCATGAGGATGAAAAGTAGAGCATGGGGAATACAGTCAACAATACTGTAATAATGCTGTCTGGTGACAGATGGTGACTACACTCATCCTGCTGAGCAATGAATAATGTTTGGAATTAATGAAGCAGAATGTTGTACACCTGAAACTAATATAACACTGTAGGTCAACAATACTTCAATAAAAATAAATAAATAAAAATAACACCTTAAAGGAAACATTAAAATATACCATAGTTCTATAATAAAACATCAGTCTTCAAAAAATGCTTATTTTCTGATTAAGATGCACTCCTCAACTGAATGCTATGCTTTATTTTGCTGATGCTGTATTACCTTGGTATTTTTTGCTCTTCCAAGTAGTCTATGTTATGCCACGTTCTATCTTTACCAGCCAGGCAAAGGCACAATTACCAACCACATGTCATTTTCTGTTTTTGTCAATTATAAGAACACATACTTTAAAACTCCAGATGTCTAAAATACTAAGTAGCCTTATATTTCATCGCATTCATTATACTAAAGGATGAAATATATCAGAAAATCTCTTACAGTACAAAAATTTCTGAGTCGTCCATATTGTACATAAAGACAGAGTTAATTCATTTTTGCTGCTGCATAATATTTCACTGTGTGAATACACTATCATTTACTTATCAAATTCTACTAATAGGCATTTGGGTTATTTCTAGAGTTTTGCTCTTACAGTGTTGCTGTGAACATTTTTCTCCATGTCTCCTGGAAGATATATGTGAGAGTTTCTTTGGGATATATACCCCAATGTAGGGCTTGATCTCATGACCCTGAGATCATGACTTGAGTCATACGCTCAACCATTTGAGCCACCCAGGCGCCCTGCACACTTTTTATATACTTATTCACATGTGTTTCTTCTGTGAAATGGCTTCGAGGTATTTTGCCCATTTTAAAATAACTCTTTGAATAGGAATTCTATAGCCTTTTATCCCCCAAACATGGTTTTTATTCATTTTCTCTCTAGCACTGACCTAGCACACTTAAAAATTTCCATTGAATTAAAGGAAACTTATATCTTAAGAGAGCAAATACTGTAAATTGCCACTTAGAATTTTTTATGGTTTTCTATTGTTAAAATTTCTGTTCTACAATGGAATATATTTTTGTTTCACTCACTGTAAAAGCTTTTGCTATATATTCATATATACTTGTTACTAATAAAACTAACAATAATAGAAGATGAGCTTAATTTTGGGTGAATTTAGTGTTCCTGGGCTTTTATTTCTTCAGATGCAAAGTGGAGGTCAGTAAAGATTAAAATGAGGTAATATCATGTAACAGCCTTAGTACATTAAAGGCACAGTAAAGGATGGTTATTTTAACTTGAATGAAACTAAATTTCCAATAGAGCAATACCCATACCAATATATTTACCACATAGCATCAAGAAGTTATTCACTGTCATCCCCCCATCTACCCAGAGACAATGAAAGCTAGGCTGTTAGGGTGCCCAAGACCAATGAAGTATGAAGTGGAAATCAACTATGTTCTATCCAGTTGAACTCCCATTTGACAGATTCAAAAACAGAGGTCCAAGAAGTTTCTGAAACTTGCCCAAAGATGGACAACTAATTTGGGGCTGAGCCAAGTCTAGGAGCAGGGTTCTTCTAACCAATACAAACATCTCCTTCATCTATGTGGCTCATCTCAGTTTACAAAGCACCTCTTCAGCTCCATGACCATGTTTATTGTATTACATCACAGTTTACCAAGATGGCCTTTCTTGTCCTTCTTGTCTTTGGGAGAGAGTCTGGGGAGATATTTTTTTCTCAAACTCCAATGTTTTGGCAGCTAATTCTACAATGAATGTTAAACAACAACAAAAAACAATCCATACACATACATACACATATGTGTAATGTGTGTGTACATAATACGTATATGGAAGAAGCCTTAACATGTCTCCTGGGTCATCCATTGCTGACCACATCTCAGCAATGGAGAACAAATAGGGGATGGATTTCAGTTTGAGAACTGCAAATTGCTTTTGATACCTTGATAATAAAAGGCTCAGAAGTGTCTATGCTTTCAAAAAGTCATGATATCATTCATTAGATACCTTTTAATAAGTCTCATTTTGAGAAAGATGATGAGGTTGGCCAGCTAGCCTTCATGTAATTTTTGCAGTAAAGCATTCGAAGAATGAACAGTTAAGCCAATTCATTTCTCTTTCCAAAATTTTCCTTCTTAATATTTTTGTTTTAAGGTTATTGTGTTAAAATATGGGTTTTTGAACATTATATAAAAAAAGAGATCTTAGGAGGGATAAAAAGCAGATAATAAATCCAAAACAATTCATAGATACTAAAAACCAGAACTTGAGGGTGAGGAGGAAGGCACCATGTTTTTCCCCCCACAGAGCTATTACGTACAAGATAACCATCCTCAAAAGCAAGAGTGGAAAAGAACAGCAAAAACTCAGCTGCAAAATGAAGATTCAGTCGGGATTTTAGCTCTTAATGTCTTTAAAGATGGGCATCAAGTACCCTTTTCCAAAAAAGGCAAAGAGTGATAAATCCAATTTGGACTTTTAGTCAGCTGTGTGGACAGCAGTTCATGGAGGGGTACACTATTATGGGAATACACTCAGTTTTTCCCTTTCCCATCATGATGCTTGTACCCACTGGATGGGGGAAGATAACCAGATTTGCTTATTTGAGGTCTGCTTGTTGATCCTGTAGACTCCTATATCTCTACCTGGTGTAGTTATTAAAATGCTAAATCTTAGTGCCTAAATGTGTAATGGTTGTTTGCAAAGTCATCAAAAAACAAAAACAAAAATAAAACAAATTCTTTCTTAGTATGTTTAGCATCTCCTCTGCTGGTCTTTCATAGGAGGTCCCCTCTAGAAAGACTTGGTCACCCCAAGTTCCCATTTTCCTCAAATGCATCAAATGAACATGCTTTTCAACATTCAGGATCTAGCTGAGGTAGTGAAGGTCAAACAGGCTTGGTCCAGTATGCTGGCCATGGCAAATGCAGAGCCAGGTATATTCCAGTGGCTGGGGAAATCCCAGTTCAGATTTGGGCCAGGCTGGGGGGCACTGCCCAGAGCAGGAGGCTTGTGGGTCCTCAAGATTCATTTTTGATACTAACCCCTTTTTCGTTTTATTTGTTAAATATATCTTATTATAGTATGAAGTTTGTTTTTACATGTCTTTTATGGTATTTCTGCATAACATTACTTCAATATAATTAAATTGATCAAATTTTTTTAGAATTACATTTTTTAGTGTCCTGCTTAAAATATTATTTCCTACCTCAAAGTCAGAAAAATATTCAATGATATATTCTAACAAAAGTTTAAGTTTTATTTTTTACTTTTAGTTTCATGCTCCATCTGGATTTGATTTTGTACATGATGTAAGGTTCAGATCTAATATCCTCTTCTTCTAAGTGGAAATCCTTTTTTCCAAGCTTGTTTTATTGATTACTTCCCCCATTTTCCACAGATTAGTCAAGCCAACACTGTCAAATGTCAAACTTACTGTATCTGCCTAAGTCCTGATATGGAGTAGGGCAAGTTCTTTCTCCTTTTGTCTCATTCTCTTGTTCTTCTTGTTCCTCCTCCCCTTCCTCCTCCATCAGAAGGGTCTTGTCTATTACTAGATCTTTTAATCTTCCATATAACCATAGAAATGTCTTCCCAAGGTCCAAGAAAAAGAAAAGCTCACAAACCTTTTACTGGAATTACTTTGACTCTTTAGATCAAATTAGAAAAAACTGGTATCTTCAGAAGTCTCCAATCCATGAACAAGATATCTCTTAATTTATTATTTTTTAATTTATTTCTGGAAACTTTTATAATTTTATGCATGTAAATCTTAGGCATAGTTGTTAAATTTAATGCTGGTTATACTGTGACTTTTTGTTGCCATTATGAATGATGCATTTAAAACTTATATTTTTGAGTGGTTGTTGATTTATAGAAATGTAATATCTAGTCATATTGCTAAAATAAATTACTTTTCTTTATATTATTTTTGGGATTTTTTGCTTTTTAAGTTTTTATTATTTATTTATCTATTTTAAATTCCAGTTAGTTAATATAGTCATATTAGTTCAGGTGTACAATATACTGATTCAACAATACCATACATCATCCAGTGCTCATCACAAATGCACTCCTTAATCCCCATCACCTATTTCACCTATCCCCCCACTCATTGCCCCTCTGGTTACCACCAGATTGTTCCTTATAGTTAAGAATCTGTTTCTTGATTTGTCTCTTTTATTCCCTTCACTTGCTGTTTCTTAAATTTCACATATGAGTGAAATCCTATGGTATTTGTCTTTCTCTGACTTATTTCACTTAGCATTGTGCTGTCTAGCTCCATTCTTCCATTGCAAATGGCAAGATTTTCTTTTTTATGGCTGAGTAATATTCCGTTGTATATATACACCACATCTTCTTTAACCATTCATCTATCAATGGACACTTGGGCTGCTTCCATATCTTGGCTACTGTAAAAAATGCTGCTATAAACATAGGGGTGCATGTATCCATTCAATTAGGGTTGAATGAGTGTTTTTGCATTCTCTGGGTAAACATCTAGTAGTACAATAGCTGGATCATAGATAGGGTAGTTCTATTTTTAACTTTTTGAGGAACCTCCATACAGTTTTCCACAGTGGCTGTACCAGTTTGCATTCCCATCAATAGTACACAAGGGTTTTTTTTTCCTCTACATCCTCAGTAACACCTGTTGTTTCTTGTACTGTTGATTTTAGCCATTCTGACAGGTGTGAGGAGATAGCTCATTGTAGTTTTGATTTGTATTTCCCTGATGAGAGTGATGATGAACATCTTTTCATGTGTTTGTTGGCCATATGGGTGTCTTCTTTGGAGAAACAACTATTCATGTCTTCTGCCCACCTTTTAATTGGATTATTCATTTTTTGGGTATTGAGTTTTATAAGTTCTTTACATATTTTGGAAACTAACCCTTTATCAGGTATGTCATTTGCAAATATCTTCTCCTACTCCATAGACTGTCTTTTAGTTTTGTTCATTGTTTCCTTCACTGTGCAGATGCTTTTTATTTTGATGTAGTTCCAATAGTTTATTTTTGCTTTTGTCCCCCTTGCCTCAAGAGGCATATCTAGAAAAAAGTTGCTATGGCTGATGTCAAATTAGTTACTGCTTGTGTTCTTTTCTAGGATTTTTATAGTTTCAGGTCTCACATTTAGGTTGTTAAACAATTTTGAATTTATTATTTTTGATTTTCTATGTAGATAATTATATTATTTGCAAATGATGAGAATTTTATATTCCTCTTTTGAATTCTAATACTTCAAAATTCTAAATTGCCTTACTGCACTGGCTAAGACCTTAAGAAAAACAGTAAGTAGATGTGGCAAGAGTGGGTTCTTCATTCTGCTCACAGTACTTTAAAATATTATTTAAGCTTCTATTTTGATCAAATTCAAACATAAATAAACCGAAGAATGTAATAAAATCCTTCATGTGTCTATGCACACTTTCCATTCTTGAAATATTTTTTTTCCAAACCATTTGGGAATAAGTTGGAGACATCATGACTTCTCACCCTTAAATACTTTGGCTTGTTACTCTAAGAACAAGGATATACTCTTAAAAAACCAAGGTGAAATGATCAAATTGAGAAAATTCAATAGTAGTCATACAATGCTATTATCTAATATATAGTCCATATTCCAAAATCTCCCCATTATTACCACACTGTCTTTATAAAAATTTTTCTTGATCTAAGATCCAGTCCAGGGTCACACAGAGCATGTGGTTTTCATTTCTTTAGTCTCCTAAAATCTAGAACACTGATTCTTTCTCTGTCTTTTATGATATTAAATTTAAGTTTACAAACTAAGTTTCTGTTTTGTTTTATAATGTCCTCTGATTTGTGTTATCTGATAGCTTCCTTATGTTTAGATACAGTATATAATTTTGGAAGGAATTCTACATAAGTAATATTGCGGCCTTCACAATGCATTGTATTAGCAGGCACAGGATATCAGTTGGTCTTATTATTGGTTATGTTAACTCAGATCTCTTGGTTTATGCATTATCAGCTAGATTTTTCCACTACAGAAGTATATTTCTCCTTAATAGTAAATAAGTGAACTTGGGGAGATACTTTGAAACTTTGTAAATATCTTGCTGCCCCACAAACTTTCACCTAATTATTGAACAGTCATTGATGATCCTTGCCTGAATTGGTTATAATAATGATCAGTGCAAAATGGTGACTCATATTAATTTTTTTAAATTCAAGTATAATTAACATACAGTGTTACATTAGTTTCAAGTGCACAATATAATGTTTCAACAGTTCTATACGTTTCTCAGTGCTCCTCAAGGTAAGTGTTTTTTTTTTTTTTGAAGATTTCATTTATTTATTTGACAGAGAGAGAGAGCAGGAGAGCACAAGCAGGCGGAGCAGCAGAGGGAGAGGGAGAAGCAGGCTTCTGGCTGAGCAGGGAGCCTGACACGGGGCTTGATCCCAGGACCCTGGGATCTTGACCTGAGCCCAAGGCAGATGCTTAACCCACTGAGCCACCCAGGCGCCCCAAGGTAAATGTATCAATCCCCTTTTCAGATGCAGTTTTAATTAGTTGTTCATTTTCCTACTGTTGAGCTTAAAAGTTTCCTGTATATTTTAGATAGCAGTCTTTTATCAGACATGTCTTTTGTAAGTGTTTTCTCCCAGTCTGTGGCTTGTATTCTCATTCCCTTGACATTGTCTATTGAAGAGCAGAGTTTGTAACTTTAATGAAGTCTTTTATCAGTTCTTTCATGCATTTGGCAGTGTTATCTAAAAAGTCATTGCCTATACTAAAAAAGACTAAAAAAAAAAAATCCTGAAAAAATCCATTTTAAAAAATGAGAAACTGGACACAGACAATTTTCTAAACTTATGAATACATATTCAACTACAATCATTATAATCATTTGCAATTCTAACAATAGAAATGAAAATTAAAATACCAAGATATAATTTCTTATCAGGATGAAAAAAGTTAAGAGTTTGACAGCATAGTCTTTTGGCAAATCTGTGGGTAAACAAATATTCTGACATAATGCCAGTGGAAATATAAAATGTTTCAATTACTATGGAAAAAATTGTCAAAATCTAACAAAACATAAATGTACACTTATTTTTTTACCTTAGTTTTAGAAATTTCCAAAAATGTGAAAATGCATATGCAAAAGATTTGCATTGTAGTATTATTTGTAATTGCAAGATATTAGATAGAAACAACCTAAATGCCCACATAAAAAGTTATGGTACTTCTACAAAATTGAGTATTATGAACCTATAAAAAAGGATGACAAAGCTCTGTCAACTAATATCCACTGATTTCTAGAATATATTGTTAAGTGAGGAAAACAAAATGCAGACTATAAAATGAATGCTACCTATTGTGTAAAAAGCAGGAAAAATAACATACATATTTTTGTGAAGCAAAACTCAAAAAAGATAAGCCAGAAACTTGTGAATCTGTTTAACTTACTTCTCCCTTTAAAAGGAGTATTTGTTTTTTGTTTTTTTTTTTTTAAAGATTTATTTATTTGAGAGAGCGAGAATGAGAGGGAGAGAGAGTACATGAGAGAGGGGAGGGTCAGAGGGAGAAGCAGACTCCCTGCCGAGCAGGGAGCCCGATGCGGGACTCGATCCCGGGACTCCAGGATCATGACCTGAGCCGAAGGCAGTCGTTTAACCAACTGAGCCACCCAGGTGCCCTAAAAGGAGTATTTGTAACACTGTCCCATTTACAAGGATGTTAATCATAATAGTTTTTTTTTTTAAAGATTTTATTTATTTATTTGACAGAGATAGAGACAGCAAGAGCAGAACTCAAGCAGGGGGAGTGGGAGAGGGAGAAGCAGGCTTTCCGCTGAGCAGGGTGCCCGATGTGGGGCTCAATCCCGGGACCCTGGGATCATGACCTGAGCTGAAGGCAGAGACTTAATGACTGAGCCACCCAGGCACCCCCGTTATAATATTTTCTAAGTACCTTTCTTCAATGTTAAGAATCTTATTTCTATGCTTAATTTATTAAACATTTCTATCATGAATGGGGATTGAATTTTATCAATTATTTTTTCTATATTTGTTGGAATTATTTTTTTCTGGCATGTTCTCATTCTCATAAACTGTTGGATTCAGTTTGCTATAATTTTGCTTTCCATTTTTGGAACCATTCTCATTAATAAATTTTGCTAAGATCTTCCTGTCTCATATTCTGAAAATGGAGGCACTGTTACCTCCATTTCTTTCTACCAATTCTTTCCCCAATCCTTACACCCATGCACTGAGTAATAACCAGCTCAATACTCTAGGAGGAACCTTTTCAAATACCAGGAGTCATCAAGACAGTATGGTATTGGCACAAAAACAGACACATAGATCAATGGAACAGAATACAGACCCCAGAAATGGACCCTCAACTCTATGGTCAACTAATCTTCAACAAAGCAGGAAAGAACATCCAATGGGACAAAGACAGTCTCTTCAATAAATGATGCTGGGAAAACTGGACAGCCACGTGCAGAAGAATGAAACTAGAGCATTCTCTTATACCATACACAAAGATAAACTCTAAATGGATGAAAGACCTCAATGTGAATCCATCAAAAACCTAGAGGAGAACATAGGCAGTAACCTCTTTGACACTGGCCACAGAAACTTCTTTCAAGACACATCTCTAAAGGCAAGGGAAACAAAAGCAAAAATGAAGAACTTTTGGGATTTCATCAAGATAAAAAGCTTTTGCACAGCAAAGGAAACATTCAACAAAACTAAGAGGCAATCCACAGAATGGGAGAAGATACTTGCAAATCACATTTCAGATAAAGGGCTGATATCCAAAATCTATAAAGAACTTATCAAACTCAACACCCAAAACACAAGTAATCAAGTCAAGAAATGGGCAGAAGACAGATACTTTCCCAAAGAAGACATACAAATGGCTAACAGACACATGAAAAAATGTTCAACATCACTAGTCATCAGGAAAATACAAATCAAAACCACAATGAGATACCATCTTACACCGGCTAGAATGGCCAAAATTAACAGGACAGGAAATAACAAGTGCTGGCAAGGTTGTGGAGAAAGGAGAACCCTCTTACACTGTTGGTGGGAAGGCAAGCTGGTACAGCCACTCTGGAAAACAGTATGGCAGCTCCTCAAGACATTAAAAATAGAGCTACCCTATGACCCAGCAATTGCACTACTAGGTATTTACCCCCAAAGATACAAATATAGTTAAAGAGGGGGCACACGCACCTCAATGTTTGTAGCAGCAATGTCCACAATAGTCAAACTGTGGAAGGAACTGAGATGCCCTTCAACAGATGATTGGATAAAGAAGATGTGGTACATATATACAATGCAATATTACTCAGCCATCAGAAGGGATGAATACCCACCATTTGAATCAACATGGATGGAACTGGAGGGGATTATGCTAAGTAAAATAAGTCAAGCAGAGAAAGACAATGATCATATGGTTTCACTTATATGTGGAACATAAGGAATAGAGCAGACGACCACAGGGGAAGGGAGGGAAAACTGAATGGGAAGAAATCGGGAGAGGGAGACAAACCATGAGAGACTCTGGAGTCCGGGAAACAAACTGAGGGTTACAGAACAGAGGGGATTGGGGGGGATGGGGTGACCGGGTGATGGGTATTAAGGAGGGCATGTGTTGGGATGAGCACTGGGTGTTATATGCAACTAATGAATCGCTGAACATTACATCAGAAACTTATGATGTACTATATGCTAAGTGAACATAATAAAAAAATAAAAAATAAATCAAATACCAGGAGTTCTCTCTTTCCATTAACTCAGGGGAGGATGATATTTCTTTGTCTCTGTTTTCTTGCCTTCTTTTAGACTGGTTGAATCATGTTCTTTATCATTCTTTCTTTGTACCTCTATTTGGAAATGTGCTTCATTCCTATATTTTTAGTGAAAATCCTAGGAATTAAAATATGCACTTTTACTTACTGATTTCTGAATCAATCAGATGTTCAAAATATGCAACGTAGTAATTGACTGTATAAAAATCTCAGGGAGTGGGGCATAAAAACATGTATCTTAACAAGTTCCCTGGGTGATTTTTATACGTGATAAACTGGAGAACCGGATTAGGAAACAATTATACCAGAAAAAATAGCCTAAATTAGGCTAACACAATTAAGCTTAAATTTTATCTATTTATTTCATGATAGTCAAAATGGAAGCAGACATTACTGAATTTCTCATTATTTAGCAGAAAAAAATATACCACATGATAAGGAGAGGCATATTTTGTGTTAGCACTGAATTTGAAGAGTAATTTTCTCTGTCAGATTTTAAATACACTTTCAAGTAAGTTTTTAAGTAAAGACATTGATCAACATAATGGACTGTGTCATCAGGGGCTATTCTATAAAAGATAAAGAAATATTTTTTATATCATCTATTGCTTAAAGCCAAACCCATTATGTTTAAATCACATTTCTGCAAAGATTTTTTTTTTGCACAGCTAAGGTAATTGCTCTTGCATGTGCCTTTTTTGAACTTGCGCAAGAGTAGAAGACAGAAAAACTCAGGCTTATCATGTCACTAATATAAGGAACAATTTTAGGCTTTATTCTGTACTAAAAACTATGATGCACTGAGCATACAGAAATGGCTAAAATATGGCCACTGTCCTTAAAGAATTATAATCTAGAAAGACAGAGTGGTACACAAAATAGTTTACTGTGCTGATAACTGCTTAAGTAAACATGTTCCATAGGCATCTCAGGAGAACAAGTGACTGATTTCACAAGCTTCAGTAAGGAAGGTTTCATATAGCGGATGATACTCCTTGCCTCTTGAAGGATGTGTGCATAGAGTACAGACTTGTTTTTGGCTGCTTAGCCTCCATTTCCCCCCCCCCCCCTTTTTTTAGTAAGAGAATTCCTTTATGCCTTATGACAATGGCTCCTCTTACATCTGAATGGATGTGAAGGCAGCAGGCTCTTTCTGAGAGTTCAAGAGTAGTAAAAAAAAAACCACTTCCTTAAAGCTGTCCAGTGCTATCTTTGCTGCCATTTGGAGAGAGCCCTCTTGAATACAACAGTGCAAAAATTATCTGGATGCAAACACCTAAGTTCAAATCTTACAAAGATGAGAAGAAAGACTGCCAGGAAAAGATAACATTCTGTATATAGCTGCATGTCAAAAGAACTTGAGAATTTTGTTTTAGCTAAGAACAGTTTTCAGACATGAAATTGGAAAATTGCAAAGGAAGTTCCTGCTATGCCATAATCAGGGGTACAAATTTTATTTTGCTTATAATGGGAAACAGTGTTGGTGAACAAACAGTGATCATATCTTCTAGATCATCTTTGCAGAAGACGAGCTGTCTCAAGGAGGTTTTATAGGAACGACATAAAGACAATTCAAATGTTGAGATCTTGCCCAAGGGGTGAAGTGCAGATATTCTACATTATTTACTGCTTTATACACTTTCAGTACAAGGTGTTTAGACAGCAAACATAAATTTCTTAAAAATTAAAATAAAAAAACTAATTTTTTTCACTGAGGTAGGAGGATACTTCTTGTGGATAGGCTGCAGGAACACACAGACTACGTCAAAACTTTTCACAGGGTTCCTATATCACCAACTTGGGTTCAAATGAAGATTCAGAAACCTACACTACAAACCATAAAAAATATTCATGCCTGAAAATATTTAAGAAGAGATATTGCCATTTCCATCAGAAAACAGATTTTCTATGGTTCCAGTAAATTGTTCAGATTTTGAACAAGGCTCTATCTTGAAAGGCCAATCAAGAGGACAATGCCAGAAAAGGCATCCAGAGATAACCAGTCGGGGAGAGTGTGGAAGTTGTTTAGTATTATCCATCTGGAAGTGAAAGGAGAAAAGCCACAAGCAACAGCTTGAGTTTGGCATAATTGATATAAAAGTGTTTCTAATGATAATTAAATACATATGGCATGAACCACACACGTTAACATATGATACAAAGTTTACCCTCTGCTCACTAACACAGGACAGCATGAGAAAGTTTATCCAAAAGTTGTATCAAATATTTATTTATTTATTTATTTATTTATTTATTTATTTATTTGAGAGAGAGAGAATGAGAGAGAGAGAACACATGAGAGGGGATAGGGTCAGAGGATGAAGCAGACTCCCTGCCGAGCAGGGAGCCCGATGCGGGACTCGATCCCGGGACTCCAGGATCATGACCTGAGCCGAAGGCAGTCGCTTAACCGACTGAGCCACCCAGGCGCCCTGTATCAAATATTTAGATGGAAACCAAAAAATAAATATATTTGAGATTTGTTTATGCCAGGTTATGATATACAATATAAAGATGGTTTTAACATAACAGAATATATTTGATTGTTAATTAGTAAAAACAAAAACAAAAAAATCCCTGGATTTGAAACTCAGGTATGATTCTCCCTATTATTTAAACTGTCCTTCCTTACACCGAAAACGGATATATTTAAAACATATCCTCATAGGTTTATTGTAAAGTTTACAAAGAGATAATATTAAATCATTTTGTAAACTATAAAGTACTATAAATAAAGTATTAGTAACATTTTTGTTAATACATTACTATACAATTCTACATATTTAAATAGAGAACTGACAATGCTGGATACAAATGTATGTCCTCCCTTAAAATGTAAGTAGTAGTTTCAGTGTATAGAATATTTACTCCTACTTTGCTTTTTAAAAAATTATCACTGGAAGTTTTGTTCCTTGTTGCTGTTTTTCTTTTTCTTAACTTGCTAACCCACCAGAGCTTACAGAGTTATGATGATAAATATTTACAATCAAACAAAATAAAAATTCAAAATATAGTCAGTGTTTAAACATTTATATGATCATAGAAATAATATGTTTTGAAATTATATTTGCTATGGTACCCAGTGGTCACTGTGGATCTCAGTTTGGTAGACAGCTGGAGACCAAACAAAGGCCAGAAACATTAACAAGATTCACAAAGCCATTAAATATTGATTTTTTCACAAGAAATTTTTAATGGACCACAACAAATGTCAATAGAGGCTCTTGTCAAAACATTTACATCAATAACTAATGCTGATTCAGGGACTCAATTTTTTCAATGCATAATTTAAGTCAGAATTATTGAAGCACTGATTATGATTTATGAACTGGTGATATATCCTAAGCTATGTTATTGTGAATCCCATTTTTTACATGTGTGTGTTTAAATGTGAGATCATCCATTTATTATTTACTGTACGTTTGTGTCTGTATCTTGGTCTGAGATCCATCCTTGGATAGAATTTCAGAATGCTTCTTCTCATATCTTGTCCAATTAACCACCTTTAAATGACAAACTTCTGCCATCTGAACTGCCTAATTATTAAGAGACAGATATTCATTATTCTGAAGACACTTACTATACTGACATATGAGTTGTTACAGTATTATGAGTAACGGTGTCTCAAGGTGAACACAGAGACCTGGGTTTGGGATTTCAACAGCACCAAGAGAAACGACACACAAATACCCTAAGATGGCACAACTTTCACTTATTTATCCCCTTCAACAACCTAAGTGGCAAATGAGGAAAAGAATGGAAAGGGTAAAAAAGATAATACCTCCCAGGTCCAGGGATTAGTCAGTCTGTGCTCAGCCCTGACCCGTGTGTCTAGTAACTTGTTTATGGATGACTTCATAATGAACTGGAGTTGCCTTATGATTAATGTGTGGCGTGTCCGCTACCAGTTCAACACACTGCTGGAACACATGTGCTATAAAGATACACATAATATATCCTAAAAAAGAAAAATTAAATACCTGCCTTGTCATCTCTATTTGTACCATTTATAATTTATATTTGATTTATAGGATTCATTTTTAAATGCTTTATACTTTCTATTATTCTTTGCATCGGAGTTCTGGATATGTGCATTCACAATAAACTATCATCAGTTCATTTATATTATTGCCTTAACCTCTAGTACACTGCATATAATACATACATATGGAAGCTGGGGTCATGATTTAAAATGCATAAAATAGGGGCGCCTGGGTGGCTCAGTCGTTAAACCTCTGCTTTTGGCTCAGGTCATGATCCCAGAGTCCTGGGATCGGGCCCCGCATCAGACTGTCTGCTCAGTGGCAAGCCTGCTTCTCCCTCTCCCACTCCCCCTGCTTGTGTTCCCTCTCTTGCTGTGTCTCTCTGTCAAATAAATAAAATCTTTGCAAAAAAAAAAAAAAGTGCATAAAATATTCCTTTCCACTCTTCTGTGACCCCCTTGAAAATACTTTGTAGAAAAACACAAAAAGAAAATTAACTTATATTAGCAAGGAGATTGGGAGGAAGTAATCACTGGAGTAATTTTAATATATTTGTAAAAGAAGAAAAGTGAATTAAAGTTGGTTTATAGGCAAAGCTGAGGGATGGAAGAAAGAGCCCATGCAGCAACTCTTTCAAGCAGAATCCTAGTTATAAGCATGTCCTAGAAGTGAGAAGAGGAACAAAAAGTGGTCATTAGTGGAAGGTCTTTCTGAATGACAGTTATATCAGTTTCCACACCTTCTCTCCTCTATTCCATACCCCTATTAATTACTAGATTCTCTGGTAGACTGAGTTTCATTCTCAGAAGGAAAACCAGAGGATTCTTCTTTAATGGCTTCTAATGTGGGTACTGGTACCCTCAGAGAACCAACCTCAGAACACCTTAGGGGTGCTCAGTCTCATGTTATGCTCTAGACATATGCACTCTTTGAGGTGACCTTCCAGAGAGGATATAACTCAACCCACACAGGGACATAACTCAACCCACACAACAGTAGGGGAGGGAATCCTTATCCATTTTCCAGAATAATAATGCTATGCTTCATTAATAATATGAGTAATCAAGAATTAATAGAAATGAAATAATAAATAATAGATAAAAAGACCAGAACAAAAAGAACAAATAAATTCAAAGCGAAAAACATATTTAAGAAATAGAGGAATCTAGGATGTATTTTAGTCATAAGAACAGAATATAATATAAAGGGAACACCGAGAATAAGAAAAAGCTATCAGCAACTAAATACTGATTGGCAAAATAAATTTAGCTCAGTAAGGAGAATACATAGAAAACCCTCAATATCCACAATGTAAGAACATTAGAATGGCATTTTCACAGGGATGGGGATTTTTATCTGTTTTGTTTACTGCCACATCCTCAGTTCCTAAAACAAGGCCTAGAAATTACAGACACTTGATTATATATATATATATACACACATATACATATATATATACATACACACACACATACTGAATAAGTGAACAAATGAATGAATTGTGCAAAAACACACTCTGTAGGGGAAGATAAAATAAATGCAGAACTCATTCCTGGAAATAAACAAACACACATTCAAAAAAGGAGAACAGAAAAGTCATAGGTGAGTAAAGTATTAATGAAGTATGGAGTTACAATTTCCAAAAAGTGAAAAACACAAATCTGCATATTAAGAGAGTAAGAGTAATGAAAAAGACTCACATATAGAGACATTCTCCAGGTATTTACTATTATCACAGGTAAGTAAAAGAATTTATATCCTCCAGAAAGAAAAATTAAATTAGCTGTAATACATGTAAATTATGCCGCAGGCTCAGATCTCCTGCTTCAATCTGTACATGTTCCTACCTCTACAAAAGGGGAAGAATGAGTTTCCAAACTTTTGACAGCACAAAATTAATAACAATACAATATTATTAACTAAACTACAAACTTAATTTCAATTTCACCAGTCTTTCCATTAATGTCCTTTCTCTGCCTCAGGATCCAATCCAGGATCCCACATTGCATTTAGTTGTCATGTCTCCATAGTCTCCTTCAATTTGTGATAGTTCAGAGTCTTTCCTTATTTTTCATGAATTTGACATTCTTTTAACGATTTTATTTATTTGAGAGAGAGTGCAGCAATGGGGGCGGGGTGGGAGGGGCAGATGGAGAAGTAGATGTCCCACTGAGCAGAGAGCCTGATGTGGGGCTCAGTCCCAGGACCCTGAGAGCATGATCTGAGCCAAAGGCAGACCCTTAACTGACTGAGCCACCCAGATGCCCCTGACCTTGACATTTTTGAAGAGTACTGGCCAGTTATTTTGTAGAATGTCCCTTAATTTTTGTTTGTCTGATGTTTTTGCATGACTAGATGTATCTTTCACTACAGAAGTAATGGTCTAGAAACAAATTCACACATGTCAACTCATCTGGCTTATTACAAAAACAACACTGTAGTGCTGTGGGGAAAGGAGAATCTTTTCAATATATTTTGTTGGGTCAGCTTAATAAGTATATGGAAGAAAATGAGCCTTAGTCCTTTCTTTATAAAGATAAAATAATGACACATTTGGAAGGAAATACAGGATGAATTTAGGTACTATTTTCAAAACATAGGACACAAAAGAAATAAGTAGGAAAGATAATTTGAATTATATTAAAGAATCCCTGATTTTAATGAACTTAATGGTACCAAAAGACACTCTTAAGAAGATGAAAAGACAAGCCACAGGGTAGAAAAAAGTGTTTAAATCATCATATCCAGAATACGTAAAAATTGCTGCAAACTGATAAGTCAAACAACTCGATGGGCAAAAGTTTGGAACAGTTATTTTTCAAAAGGGCATAATCAAATGACAATAAACGTGAATGAAAAGTGTTTGGACAATGAAAATTTAAACCACAATATGATACAAAAACATACCTACCATGAAAAAGACATACAATATCAAGTTTGGGGGAAGAAAAATGGCCTATGGACAGGAATTGTCTCTTCTGCATCTTGATTTCCTTCCATTAGTATTTAGCACAGTTATCTTGCAGATAGCAGCCACAGTAGGCATTTGGAAGTTGAATTTTAGAAAACAGCAACTCCTGCCAAGTTTGGTAAATTAGAACATATAATTTCTGAGTCATAGCAGTTGATGTCACACACTGGAGATACTCTTATTTGACGAAGTAGAGGATGAGTCAGGCCTATTAACCCTAAATCCCAACAGTGGTGAGGACTGTTAATGCATTTGTGATAAAGGACATTAGAGATGATGCATCAGGTTAAGTTACTTACTGAAGAGATCCTGCTGAACCAGTTTAAGAATGCTGACTTCAGATGTGGCCTAAGCATATGCTAACAGATGGAAAATAAGGGAGTCAAACACATCAAAAGAAACAGAGAGAGAGAGAGAGAGAGAGAGAGAGTGTGTGTGTGTGTGTATATAAACAGAAAATCTACTAATTAGTACCCTGGACATCAGAATCATGGAATCGGGGGAAAAACCTACATCCTCACCACAAATAGGCTAATCTTCTATAGTTTCTTCAATTCAACTCTATCACTTCTAACTACCTATGCAACCCTAGACCAGTAAATTAATCTCTGTGCCTCAGTTTCTTCACTTAAAAGAGAAGAAATAATTATACTTACCTCATAAAATTGTTGGGAGTGTTAAATGGGAGAATAAAATTGATAGCACATATGAAGTACTTGGAGGAATATTTGGAATACTGTAAAGGCCCAGTAAATACGCCTAAGTCTAGAGATAACAGTTGAAACAATGAGAGGAAAAGAGAGGGGTGGCAAAGAGGGGATGGGGAGAAGAAAAGACAGTAGAGGAGCAGAGATAGGCTTTTGGGGGCGGGGGGGCAGGGATATACATGTTATTAGATTGCCAGAGAAGAGGGTACAGTGAAGGAAACAAATATGATTTGATGATAACATAAAAGAATTGAGATAAGGCAGGCCCCAAAAGTAAGGGGAGAACAATTTCTGAAGGAGCAAATAGTTGACTGGTTTTGAATAGATATACATGTTCATACCAAGTGACTTACTGTGATAGTCCTAATAAATTGGGAAATTCTTTCTCTTTTAATAATACTCTGTTTTGAATGATGGACAATTTTCCAGAATAAGAAATGATAAATATGTCATATCTTCTAGTGAGTCACACTGGATGCGTCATAAAGGAGCATTACTTTGGTCTACTGTCCAAATCCACTTCTCAGGATTATGAAGTTCAATATGGAATAGGTAGAGCCTTAAAGCTCATAGAATAGCAATTTGCTATTGACTCAAAATAGCTTCTGCAGCATCTCTGGTCATTATACCAGTGATCTCCAGCTGTGATTACAGTTTTTTACAGCTGGTTGACTCATTGAGTAGGAGTCTTCCTTTCAATAACAGGGTTTGTAAGCTTGTCCCAGAGTACCAGTGCCCACTTCCTGCTCAATACAAGTGGTTCTGGAAGATGAACTTTCCATTACTTATACCATTCATGTTTGTAGTGAAGATGTCATATATTTTGTTGCTAATTTGGGGACATCATTTCACAGATGAACATCTGAATCACACTTGATGAGTCTGAATCATACAAGTCTTTCCCCCAAATAGCATGCCATAATTAGTTAAATGACTTTATATAATTCAGATTTAAAATATTGTTAAAAAATGAATAGTAATAATAAGACTTCATGTTGCACAGGCAGGGCTGATAATAGAGCTTAAAACATTTTTTTTTTTTTAAGATTTTATTTATTTGCGAGAGAGAGAATGAGAGACAGCATGAGAGGGAGGAGGGTCAGAGGGAGAAGCAGGCTCCCCGCTGAGCAGGAAGCCCGATGCGGGACTCGATCCTGGGACTCCAGGATCATGACCTGAGCCGAAGGCAGTCGCTTAACCAACTGAGCCACCCAGGCGCCCCGAGCTTAAAACATTTTTATGAATATAGTAGAATAATCAAAGTACAAATTATAAAGAAGCAGAGGGGGCAAAGTACTCACGGTCCTATCAATTACAAGTATATCTAGTTAGCACTTGGCATATTTGCTTTTTAATTTTTTGTATACAATTATTTTAAGTACCCAAGATCATGCTGTATTTGATATTTTTTATTTTTTAACATTGTATTTTCCCTGTATTAAAAAAACCTGTCCATTGTGGATACATAATTTTAATGACTATATAATATTTAATTCGTTGGTATACTTTTCAATTATTTATTGAATGCATGTTATAGCTTATTGACATTATTCCTGCTCCATCAATGAGCTAACATTATAGCATACTTATTTTCTCTGTTGTTAATCATTCATATTCTTTGCCCTTTTATTTTTGTGGCACTTAAGTGTTTTTATTACCATAATCTCTCTATACCTAATCTTGGCTTTATATTCCTTTTTTATAGCTACCATTAATTGATCTTTCTTTTTTCTTAAGTTTAACAAAACTATTTTATTCACATTTTTCTAAAAAGATGAAATCGACTTTATTTAATGATTTCACTGTTAGTACTGAAAAAAATTTTTTTTCTGATTCTTTTACTTCTGTTTTAATCTATTTCTTTCCACTGGTACTTTTTTGTTTTTTTTTTAAATTTGTTTTTTGTGGTTTTTTTTTCCCCAGTTAATTCATGAATTCAATATGTAAGTTTTTAACAAGAGAAATGGTATTACAATGATTTCAAAACTTACTAAGATGCAATTTTATAACAGTGTTCCAAGGACTCACCAAAAATGAATATTTTCTCATATTTGCTATAGACACATTATTTATTTTTAAAGAAATAAATAGCTAAATATCACTAGCATTCTTTTACTCTCCCACCTTCCTCAGAGTAAGCCACTACTAATGTCAATGTGTATCATTTCCATCAACATTTTTTTAGTTACAACAAATGTATGTGATTATAAATGATATATATAGTGATATGCTCTTTTTTGAAATTTATATGTAGTATCATCTGTATTTTTGCCAATAGTCCCTTGTGCTTAGTATTATGTTTTTGTGATGCAGTCATGTTGATGCTATAAATGTAGTTTATTCATTTGAATCAGAGTTTCTCAACCTCAGCATTATTGATATTTTGGGTCAGATAATTCTTTGTTGTGGGGCTGTCCTATACATTCTAGGATGTTTGGAAGCACCCCTAGCCTCTCCATCCACTGAAAAGATGCTTACCCTTATTGGTAACCATAGCAATGCAGAATCCTTCCATCTAGAGTTGTAACAACTAAAAATATCTCTAGACGTTGCCAGATGTCCCCAGAGGGCAAATTCATCCATGGTTGAGAACCACCGATTTAAACTACTATATCACATTACAGGAAAAGATTTATTCACTCCACTTGATAATTAGCTTGTTTGCAATTTTCAGTGTTGCAAACAATGCAGCAAAAAACAACACAGTGCTTGTCTCCTGTGCAGTTATGCTAGAATTTCCCAGGGCACATCCCTACCAGTGGATTTGCTAGAAAGTAAAAAATGAATATCCGAGTTTAAAAGATACACCAATAACTTGAAAATAATTAAAGCAATCACCAGTAATGTATACATTCCATGTTTCCCTCTATCTTTGCCATTTTTTTAAAAGATTTTATTTATTTGTCAGAGAGAGAAAGAGAGAGAGCACAAGCAGGGGCAGGCAGAGGGAGAAGCAGGCTCCCCGCTGAGCAAGCAGCTTAATGCGGGACTCGATCCCAGGACCCTGGGATCATGACCTGGGCCGAAGGCAGCCGCTCAACCGACTGAACCACCCAGGCGCCTCTCTTTGCCATTGTTTTATCAGAATTCAAAAATTCTTATCAGTCTTTTATGTACAATAGTAACTTCCTGTTCTATGAATTGCTTACTCATACCCCGTGTCATTTCCAAATCAGGTTTTATTTTTTTCAATTCAGTGTAGAATTTCTTTACCCTAGAAACAAGCTTTCTGTTTTCTCAGTCTGTACCTTAGTTGTGAATGCTGTTCTACAATGAAAAATACAGTCAAAATTTCCAGCTTTCATTTTTGGGATTGCACTTTACGTATTTGATTTTAAAAATCCTAAAGCCACAGAAATTTTTATTAAATGTTAAAAAAACCCATGTTTTCTCTCATTTTGGTTTCTGATTCACTTGAATTCACTCTTAATAGATTATTGAGATGTAAATTGAAATACACAACAGACTGTTCATATTTATCATGTACAATTGATCATTTTGATACATGTATAGTAATGGGAAACCATTACTGAATTTAAGATAATGAACAGATCGTTCATCCTCAAGTGTTCCTGTGTATTTTTTTAATCCTGTCCTCCCTCTTCTTTTTAATACCATCCTTTTCCATCTCTAGGCATCCACTAATAAGCTTTTTGTTGCTAAAGATTAATTTGCATTTTCTGGAATTTTATGTAAATGGAAGCATACGGTATGTGTTGTTATTTATCTGCCTCCTTTCATGCATCATAATTACTCTGAGATTCATGTATGCTGAGAAACATATCAACAATTAATTCTTCTTTAGTCTTAGGTATTTTCCTATTGTATAGATATATCACAATTTGTTTATCCTTTCACCTGGTGATTTTAATTATTAAAAATAAAGTTCTTATATACATTCATGTATAAGTCTTAAACAGCCATACTCTTTCATTTCTCTAGAAGTACAACGGCTGAGGTAAGTACACATATAACTTTGTAAAAAACTATCAAATCATTTCCCAAGTGATTGTGCTGTTTCACAGTCACGTGAGAGATCATGTTGCCCCCCATTTTTGCCACTCATTGGTTTGGTCAGTGTTTTAAATTTAAGCTATTTATAAAGAGATCATTAGAAGGCTCAGACATTTACATTTTTCTGTTTTTCTAATTTTCTAATATAGATGGCAAAAAATTAATTTTATATTTGAGCATATACACTGCATCCGAAGAATTAAAATATATCTCTATGTTATGTTGATATGCATCTACTTAGCTCTTAAAATCCTTTAGACTTTCTCCAATTTCATATTATGCTGAAATGATAATATTTAAGTAATGTATTTTTTTTTTTTTTTTTTTTAAAGATTTTATTTATTTATTTGACAGAGAAAGACACAGCGAGAGAGGGAACACAAACGGAGAGTGGGAGAGGGAGAAGCAGACTCCCTGCCGAGCAGGGAGCCCGATGCGGGACTCGATCCCGGGACTCCAGGATCATGACCTGAGCCGAAGGCAGTCGCTTAACCAACTGAGCCACCCAGGTGCCCCGTAATGTATTTTGTTTAACATTTGAAGCGAGTTAAATATACAGATGCTCTTACTAATCTGAAATAACTGCAGAGGTGAAAACTTAGAAAAAGATATTGTGAAAAAATCATCATAACCATGCTAAAAAATATGATTGTATTTCTAAATATTCCTTTTACCTGTTATATTAGACAAATGTCTGGCCTCTTTGGACCCTTTCCGGAAATTAAAGATGTGTACTCTTTTTTAATGCACTGGTATAAAAATATTTTCTTTATACTTTTACCTATACCCTGAAATTGGGTCTATTTTTTGAAGTTTATTCTTATTACACAGGTTTAGTAACTGTAAACCACAATATCTGTCTTATCCATATTAGTTTCAATTATTAATTAAGGATACAAGTTGACAAATTTTAAAGCCAAATGGAAAATATTTTCATGAATACTGATTGCTGCATGAGTTTAAATATTAATAGTTCCATTTTCTTTACATTACCTGAACTATGATGTATCAGGAGATACAACCTTGGGGAACAGTAATACTGAGTAGCTAAAAACTAAGCAGGAGCCAAAATGTTGACAATACCGCAAACGAGAGAGAGAGAGAGAGAGAGAGAGAGGGAGAGAGAGAGAGAGAAGGTGCTTCCTGTGCTTTTGTTGGCAGGTGGTCATAGGTTACCTTTGTAAAGCAAGTATTCTCTGGAATATAGGCAAATCAAAACCAATTTTAAAAACCTGAAACCGGGGGGGCCTGCGGGGCTCAGTCAATTAAGCAGCCAGTTTCCGCTTGGGTCATGATCTCAGAGTGGTGAGATGGAGCCCTGCATCAGGCTCCGAGCTCAGCTGGGAGTCTGCTTGAGATTCTCTCCCTCTCCTTTTGCCCCTCTCCCTGCTTGTGTGCTCTCTCTCCCAAATAAATTAAAAAATCCTTAAAAATAAATAAATAAATAAATACCTGAAACCAACATATGTATTTCATGAGTAAGACAATGAAATCCATTGTTTTTATATTACAAATGGACTACTACATTTTAGCATTTAATTTTAAATCACAAAATTATAGCTATCTTTTTAGAATAATAATTTACATTTTTCCTTCTTCTGTTTCAAAACCTCAATTTCACCTTGTGAGTTGTTTTGCAAAAGTGCAGAGATAGTAGCTTATAATTAAGGTAGAGAGCTGTGAAAGAAAGTTTTGGGAATCAGATTGTATGCTATTATTGTTAGCAGCTTCAGAGTAGGTACTATTATGGTATGATTACACAACTTTTCTTTCATTTGCTCTTTTATTTCTCCCAAAATAGCTTTAAGGAATGATGGTGACAGTGATTTCTTTGAGGCATGAAAAAGCAAGGTATAAAGCCAGAGGGGTCTCTTCCAACCTTAGTCAGCTACTTTAAAGAACTTTTCTGTAAATACCTGCTTACAATTCAGTATCTGCTTCTGTCTCATTGGCTACCCCTATTTGTAAAGGAAGCTTGGAAATGTAGGTTTTAAATGCATGCATATATTAAAAAACAAAGAGTTGTAATTCTAAGGAGGAAGTGAAAGAAATATTTGGTTAGCAACTAGTGTTATCTGGCACAATAAAATAGAAGACCATCAGTGAGGATAATTAATGAGCTATATGAAATGTTAATACAGGATTGTCTTCAAATTGGAGAGTGATGCAAATATTGTGAGACAAGTTTTCATCTCTTTCTTAATCAAGTGAATGATATATAAAAAGAGAACTATTTACTTGCAATGTTTAACTTATCGTAGTCACAGCATGAAAAGGAAATGTTGCTAGTAAAAGAATTTAGGTTACATTCTCTCAAACTTCTTTTGAAAGTTAAATTTGATTATTCTGAGAGGTGGATAACATTGTTGTCTTCTACTGTTACCTCCTCTTTGAAATTCCTGTTTGGGATCCAAAACTCATCTCCTTCAGCTGTCTCATTTGCTCCCTTGTGTCCCTGAAAGCATCAGTAAGTGATGACCAGGAGAAAGAAAATGCCCAGTATCAAACCTAGTAGAGGAATATTTGAAAGAGGAATTACAATCTACCAACAGTGTGTTGTGTAATTTATGATTTTGTAAAGAGATATAAATTATTCATATCTAAGCTATTTACAAATTCTTCAGTTGATTATGGCATAGAATGTGGCTGCTTTTAATAATTTAGTAAAAAAAAAAAATCACATCATTCTCCAAACCTTTAAATCTGTAACTAAAAATCAGGATAGACTTAGGAGGCCACCTTAACCACGGAAAGGTTTAAAATTACTCCACTGGTTATACAAAAAGGAAAATGAAATGGTTAGAAAATGACAAACATGAGAATATAAAAAATATGGCATGTAAGCAAGTTCAAGCATATATTTACAAGCACATATTTTCACTATGTGAGGGCAATTTTTTAAAAAGAGAATGAATATAGTTATGCTTCATATAGAAGGTATTCTGGACTACCGTGTAGCAGAACTTCATTCCTACTAAGAACAACTAAAAAGCCAGATAAAATGCAAAACTATCCTTTCAAAGATATGGAAAGCTGCTGCAGTAACAAGGACTAGAAAGGCCAAAATTCAGGAGGGAAAACTGCAGAGAAGTGAGTTCTTCAGTGTTATCTACTGAAATTCAACACTGGCATAGTCTATGACTCAGTCATTTTACTACTACATGTACAATTCCAATGTATATACATACATACACAAGAGATAAGTGCCTGAATATTCCCAGCAGCACTATTTATACCAGGCAAAATCTGGAAATACTCATTAACAGTAAAATAAGTATATTCACATAATGGAATATTATAAAGCAATAAAAATAAATCACAATATAAATGGTAAGTCTCACAAACATCCCATTGAGGAAAAAAAAAAGCCTGACATAAAAGAATACACACAGTATGATTCTAATTATAAAGAAAAATTCACAAGTCTGATCTATGATAATAGAAACAGGATAGTGAAAACATTTCAGGAAAGAGAGGGAGTAGTAAGTGAGAGGAGGCATGTCAGGGTGCTTTTTGGATATTGATAGAGTTCTATTTCTTAATCTTATTGGTAGTAACATGCGTGCATTTATTTTGTGATAATTCACCTTTTATGATTTTTCACTTTATGTGTACTATGCTTTAATAAAAATAAAATGACAATAAAGTGATTTTTTTAAAGTAAAAAAGGAATCTGAATTTAGAATTTTATATTCAGCTATATTTTTATTCAAATGTTAGTGTATCATAAAAATATTTAGAGGTATATGAAGACCCACATTGAAAACTCTTTTGGAGGAAGTTTTCATGCAGGAAGAGAAACAGACCCTGGAGATACCGTTAAGAAATTTTGAGTGATAAAATGTCTTGGTAAAGTTTATTATTCTACCATACCAAATAAGTGAATAAGCAAATAAACAAAACTAAGACCAAATAAAAGAAATAAAGAGAAAATATACTCTCTTTATTAATATAGTGATAAATTATAATTATAGACATTATACATATGAGGCTTTGGAGACCAAAAATACATGGAAGTGAGTAAAGGATATTTCTTATTAGGGAGATGACACAGATATCAATAATTCTAAAGAAATAATGGTGAGTAAATAAATATGAGCATGTTAAAGACAGCCAACATAAAGTAAAAATAGCATTAATTAATCATTAAACCAACAGAGAATAACTTTATTCAATAGAAATCAGAAAAGGGGAAAAAAAAAAGAATAAGAATGTACACAAAATATAAGGTAAGATCATATAAAAAGTACCAATATCACACTACTAAAATATATATAAAAAGGTTAAACTCACCAATTAAAATACTGTCCATGAATGAATGAAATCAAACTCTAAAAATATGTTGTTCATATGACACATAGAAAGTTTTAAAATAAAGCAATCTTAGTGCCATAAAACATAGGTGGTACAAACATAAATAACAAAAATGAACTGACATACTATAAAAAAGCAGATAAATAAGCTGACAGATCAAAAAACAGACACAATCAGTACAGATGAATGGAATATACATATTTGTATTGGTGTGTGTATATACATATGTATGTACATATGGACATATACATACGTATATATATGTATATATACATATATATGAATAGATGAATATATGTATACATGTATAGTGAAATCAGGACCATAAAGATCCTAGAAGAAAACAGGAGAATATTTTCATAAACTAAAGGTAGGCAAGGATTTCTTAGACATTTCTAACAAAAAGCACTAACAATAAAAGGAAAAATTTGATAAACTAGACTTTATCAAAATTAGAATATTTTGCTTTTCAAAGGACACTATAAATGACATAAAAAGGCAAGTCATAGACTGGAAAAAAACATTTACAAAACCTATATCTCACGAAGGACTTTTACCTACAGCATGTAAAAAACAACCTCTCAAAATGAGCAAGAAATTTGAATAGACCCTTCACAAAGGAAAATATATAAATTATCAGCAAGCACTTGAAAAGGCACTCAGTGTCAGGAAGCATAAATTAAAATCTCAGTAGTCATGATCTCCTCTTCCCCAAACACTGTTCTTGCCTCAGTCCACTCCAGTATGGAATCCAACCCCACCACTCACTGAAAATGCTCTTGTTAAAATAATCAGTGTTTCCAAAGTGCTTGTTTCCCTGTGACCATACTTTTCTTTTCAGCAGAATTCCAAGTTGTTCACTCCTTCCAACTTGAAACATTTTCTTCTCTTAGCTCTTCTTTTTATAATATCAACCCAGACTTCACTGAAGTGAGAAATCATGTAGCCAACTGCTTACTTGACACTTTCACTCATGTATCTCCTAGACAGCCCACACTGAAATGGCCCAAGGCAGAAATCGTGATTCTCTCTTCCCTATCCAATTTTCCTATCTCTGTTGATAAGCCAACTCTCCACCCAGTTGCTCAAGCAGAAAAGAATAATCCTTGATTGCTTCTTTTTAAAAAAAGCATCACCCACACCCATTTCATCAGCAAATTCTATAGGTTTAGCCTTCACAAACAGACGGCTGACTGGTTTTCTCAGTTTTCTGTAAAAGCATCCCAGTTCTGCCCACAGTTATTTTTGCCTGGGCTATTGAATATCTTCCTAGCTGTCTTCTTGCTGTCCCTTTTGCCTCTCTGTAGTCCACTCTTCAAGGAGCTACTGGGAGTGATCATTAAAATCTGAATTACTTCTTGTCCCTCTTTTTCCTTAGACCTTTCTCATGCCTTTTACCAATGACTATACTGTCCCTGGGATGAAGTCCAAGCTCCTTAATATAACCTGTAAGTGTCAAAACAGTTCAATTCCTGAATATTTCTCCTCTTCTTCAACTTCCATTCTTGCTCATCTCTTATCCTCTCATCCTCACTTAATATGCTCTAGCTATCCTGGTCTCTCTCTCTTTTTCTACTTCTAAAACACATAAATGTTGTTCTAAGCTAAGCAGTCGCTTACTTGGTCTCCCCTCTATCTGGAATCCTCTAACCTTACTGTTTAATGCAGGGCTAGTTCCTTCTAGCATTTTAGTCTCAGCTTTCCTAATCAACGAATCTATAGAGATTCTCATCTCTCTTTTTCAGATTCAAATTTATTTTCTTGAGATCACTTATGAGTAAATTGTAATATTCATTTAACTGTTTGTTATTGTTTACCACTCTACCCCTGAATGCATGAGAATGTAAGCAAAATAAGAATACATATTTTGCTATTTTTATTCACCAGTGCATTCCATGTCAAAAATATGTGTCCGGTAAATGCTAAGTAAATTAGTACATGGAAATTATCTTCAAAACCATCATTCCAAATATAAGATTTTCATTATTTAGCTACTTCTCTGCAACCCAGTGTGAGCAAAGATGTAAATGAAGAATAAAGATTATAGAGCAAAAATATAAATTAAAACCTAACTGCATGAAATTAAAATAGCTCAGATTTAACACAGGGAAGATGGAAATGAAAATAATGACATTTTACTACCTTCGGCTCAGGTCATGATCTCAGGGTCCTGGAACTGAGCCCAGCGTTGGGCTCCCTGCTTAGCAGGGAGTCTGCTTCTCCCTCTCCCTTTGCCCCTCCCCCTGCTCCAGCTCTCTCTCTCTCTCAAATAAATAAAAAAGATCTTCAAAAAAAAGAGAGAAAATAATGACATTTTAGTTTATTTGGGAGAGCTTGAAATAGAAATGTAATCTCTAATATTTTTGTCCTATAGTTTGGGTATACATTTTGTCTAATTAGTTGTATTAACAGGAAACTAAAATTTGGATGCTGATTCTAGAAATTTATATGTAAGGGAGATAAATTAAGTTTGGGCAGTATTTCAAGCTGCTAAAGAAAAGCTATTTGTAAGCATATTATTTAGGCTCTCAAAGTTAGTAGACAATAAATCTCAGACTCACTCCAGGGATAAACATTGAGAAAGGGTATTTTCAAAAAAACCCTGCCTTTCTATTTTGCTACAAGGAATGAAAAACATGTATGTACTTTGTAATACTTATTGGGAGGTCTAATATTTAAGAGAGAAAGCCATGCAAGTGGGCTAAGTAACCATGGAATTATAGTTATTCCATATGTTTCAAAGGAATCAGATGCAATTATTGATATGCAAAGACTGAGAAGATATTTTTTTTTATTCTTATGTTAATCCCCATATATTACATCATTAGTTTTAGATGTAGTGTTCCATGATTCATTGTTTGTGCATAACACCCAGTGCTCCATGCAGAATGTGCCCTCCTCAATACCCATCACCAGGCTAACCCATCCCCCCACCCCCCTCCCCTCTAGAACCCTCAGTTTGTTTCTCAGAGTCCATGGTCTCTCATGGTTCGTCTCCCCCTCCGATTTCCCCCCTTCATTCTTCCCCTCCTGCTACCTTCTTCTTCTTCTTTTTTTTTTTTCTTAACATATATGGCATTATTTGTTTCAGAGGTACAGATCTGATATTCAACAGTCTTGCACAATTCACAGCGCTTACCAGAGCACATACCCTCCCCAGTGTCTATCACCCAGCCACCCCATCCCTCCCACCCCACCCCCCACTCCAGCAACCCTCAGTTTGTTTCCTGAGATTAAGAATTCCTCATATCAGTGAGGTCATATGATACATGTCTTTCTCTGTTTGACTTATTTCGCTCAACATAATACCCTCCAGCTCCATCCACGTCGTTGCAAATGGCAAGATCTTATTCCTTTTGATGGCTGCATAATATTCCATTGTATATATATACCACCTCTTCTTTATCCATTCATCTGTCGATGGACATCTTGGCTCTTTCCACAGTTTGGCTATTGTGGACATTGCTGCTATAAACATCGGGGTGCATGTACCCCTTCAGATCCCTACATTTGTATCTTTGGGGTAAATACCCAGTAGTGCAATTGCTGGGTCGTATGGTAGCTCTATTCTCAACTTTTTGAGGAACCTCCATACTGTTTTCCAGAGTGGCTGCACCAGCTTGCATTCCCACCAACAGTGGAGGAGGGTTCCCCTTTCTCCGCATCCCCGCCAACATCTGTCGTTTCCTGACTTGTTAATTTTAGCCATTCTGACTGGTGTGAGGTGGTATCTCATTGAGGTTTTGATTTGGATTTCCCTGATGCCGAGCGATATTGAGCACTTTTTCATGTGTCTGTTGGCCATTTGGATGTCTTCTTTGGAAAAATGTCTGTTCATGTGAGAAGATATTTTCTACTCATTGACAATTCTGAATAAAATCAATAAAAAGTATTTAGTTGCCTATAATGTTAGTTTGAGATTTACAAGCAGGCCTTGAGAGGTTATTTGTTCCCTATGATAATGGAAATACTGTAGTTTCCACTGTACTACCTACAGCCTCATGGGAAAGAGAGCTGTTTTAATTATCTTTAATTATCTTGCCATGTCATCATCAGCACCTGGAACCATGTTCCTGGTTACCTGAGGAGGGTCCTATCACTGTTTTCTGATATCCCACCTAGAATCTAAGTAGAAAACAGGAAAAAATAATAACATAATATGAAGCACTTGACAAATCTGAAGGGAAGTATAAAGATTAAAGAGCCATTTGACATAAGAATTAAAATGATCATTTAAGATATACCAACAGCTGAAATCGAATAACAAATTCATAGTGTGTATGGCAAATGAAAGATTAGTATAAACACCATGGTGTACTTCGTTATTTTGCCCATCTGAAAAAAAAACCCAAACCCAAAAATAAACAAACAAAAAATACAGCTCTACTTTTCTCACTTTTTCTTGCACAAATACTGGCATAATGAGCAGTAGCTTGATTCCATGATTGATTCTCACCATTTTATTTTGAAATCCTGTTTTTTTCATTCATTTGATTTTTAACTTGGTTTTCTTTATTGAGGATTCTGTTTTTGGTGTTACTTTTCTGCTAACTCAACTGAATGGTGAGTACAGATTTGTATCTTTTGGACCCACTATTTTCTGCTATGCTATACCCTACCAGCACTCTGCAAGGGTGACCGACTTTCCTGGTCTGCTTGGGATTGAGTAGTTGTCCAAGATACCCGACTTTCAGTGCTAAATTTTGGATAGCCTGGGACAGCTGGTCATCCTAGCATTGAGAAAGAGAAAGCATTTGTAAAGGTCTTTGGAAACATGAGATCAAACAAGAGAAGTTAAGGTGTCATTAAAACCTTGGGCCTGCTTAACTATATGTTCATCTGTCCACCCATTTCTGACATAAGAATGTCATCTAAACTTTAGGATATTTCTAAGTGAAAACATCGAGGTTTAAAATTTTGCCAACCTAAGCACAATGAGAAATGTCAGGAGGGAAAAATGTTCCGCTTAGAAGTGGAAACTGCCAGACATGAGCTGGTAGCCTCAGTAGTCTATTAAATACACAGTAGTTTGAAACCTTAAATTCATGGTTTGCAAATTGTTTCAAAGGCTTACTGAATTCAGCCAAAACTTTCTTCATAGTTAGTGATCCTCTACTTGCTATCCTCCCCAGGATTTTTTTTTGCATTTTATTTAAATTTATTTAAGTTTTACTGCATTTATAATTTATTAGAGAGTTAATTTCACATCTTGCTAGCTCTTAAGGATCGGATCATGTAGCCTGAGATTGAGGAACTAACTGATAGATCTTTGATATATCTCTAACCTTGTTCATAATTTTTTTGAAACCACTTTCTCTCTAGAATCACTGACACCACCCTTTCTCATTTTCTGTTTAATTTTCAACTATATCCTTCCAAAAGCCCTTCTTGGGAGTCTCACAGCCACTTCAGTGTTGGGATTTCCCAACCCTCTCATCCTCCTCCCTTTCCTTTTCTTTCCTTCCCTTTTACTACTGTTCTTTCCCTTCCCTACCCTTTGTTGCTCTTCTTTTGCTACTCTGAAGTGATCTTAGATCATACTTATGAGATGATCTCATCTGTTCTCATGGTTTCTCTGCCACCTAAACACCCGTGACTCCTAAGTTTGTAACATTAGCCCAGACAGTGCTTCTGAGCATCAGACTTATGAATACAATTGCTATTGACCCTAGACAACCAAACTCACGGGTTCTTCAATAGCAACACATAAAAAACAACTCATCACTATCCAACTACCCTTGTTCCAAGTGGCTCTTTTTCCTGACTTGCCTTTTCAGAGCATTGCACCTCCTTTCCCCAAAGCCTGGAAATTAGGGTTTATCTTTTCCTCTCATACCCATCCAGTCAATAATTTTGATCAATTCTGAACTTTCTAAACTTTATGTGTCTCCATCTCCTTTGCTGCATACCATCATCTTCGCTCACCTGGGTAACTACAAGTTCTGTGTCTTCCTATTGGTGAATGGCCTTGTCCTTTCTTCAGTAAATTCCACACACTGCAACTGGGTGGCTTTCTACACTATGAATCTTATCATGTCACTCCCAAGCTAGATATCCTTCAAGGGTGAAGTCCAAATGCCTTAGTATAAATTATATAGCCTTGAACGATCTGTCATCTATTTAGCGGTCTAGTCCCCTTCCTGAATACTCATCAGCTCACTTCCTCCCCACTCCCCTACCCCTACCCTCAGATGTCTCGTCCATTCCAAGATGCTTAGAGTTCCTTAAGCAGATATTTGCTTGTGCCATCTGGAATACTTCCCAGCCTGGCTAACACTTTTCATCCTTCAAAATTCAGTGCAGGCATCACATTCTCAAGGAAGTATATCAGTTCCCTCCATTATGCAATAAAGCAAATGTGTATGCCTCCTACATAAGCATTTATCACAGTTTATTATAATTTTTGTTAACTCATTTGTGTCTCTCAATAAACTGAAATCGCCTTGCAAAATGAGACCATGACTTATTTATCTTTGTGATTTCAGCTTCCAGCATTGAAGGTAGTGCATACTCCGTGCACAGCAAATGTTAAATCAGTATTTGGAATGTAAGCCATAAAAGCAAAGACTCAACATGACCTTCTAAACTTGGCTCTTATACATTTGAAGCATGTCTATGAAATTTTAAAGAACAAAGGGAAAATTCTTCCACTTTGCTTCTTTTTTCATGCTGCCAAGAATAAAGACAGTGTTCTACATGTTCTGTAAGGTTGAGTTTCTTTTCCTCTCTTGAATCTCCTCAAAACGAATGTATTTTCTATTATATCTCAGTCTCACACATACATTAATGTGCGTTTTATATGTAGACTGCTTAGACCAGGGTGATGGTAGAATAAAAATGAAATTCTGTTCTCATAGACTATGGACTCTGAGAAACAAGCTAAGGTTTTAGAGGGGAGGGGAGCGGGGGTTTGGGTTAGCCTGGTGATGGGTATTAAGGAGGGCACGTATTGCATGGAGCACTGGGTGTTATACGCAAACAATGACTCATGGATCACTACATCAAAAACCAATAATGTCCTGTATGGTGACTAACATAACATAATAAAAAAAAATTCTGTTCTCGTAAGTCAAAGAGATCTGGGTTTGAATCCAGACTCCACAATTTGTTAGTCTATAATCCTTCACACATAATTTACCTTCTTTTATTCTTAGTCTTCAAATTTAAAAATGGTAAAACGGGCATAATGCAACTTTTCTTATGAGATTATTAAAATATTAGAAATGATGTATGTCAAATAACACATACTAAATGTTCAATAAATTACTACAACCGTGGTAACAGCAACATCAACTCAGTACCCCAACAACAGCAGCAGCTGTAATTCTACCACAAAACTTAAATCTTCTGTTTTTATAGCCTTATATTCCATACGAGGATATAAGAAATATGAAACTTTTACAGTGCAAGTGACTCTGTATTTTT
The DNA here is from genome assembly GCF_002201575.2 of Neomonachus schauinslandi. NCBI lineage: Eukaryota > Metazoa > Chordata > Mammalia > Carnivora > Phocidae > Neomonachus > Neomonachus schauinslandi. The sequence goes on along the minus strand of NC_058409.1, from coordinate 22,420,567 downwards.
AAATTTGTATTTTAACAAGAGCACCAAATTGTAGATGTATCATAATAAGTGCTCTGAGTTCTTATTTAGGTCTTTGATATCCAATACATTTATGAATTAAATACCTTTTTGAAACTCATGTCAAGTATTCTACTAAGCATTATGGGAAAATGTAAAACGTTGAGATATCATATGACAAAAAAAGCTTAAAATTCATTCAGTAAGCTAAGACACATAGAAGTAAAAATACTCAAATATAAAAAAATTTTTTACTGAGTATATTATTAAAAGCAATTATTAAACATTCAGAACTTTGTATAATATCTAGAGTATCACTTTATATAAAATAATAACCTAAATTTCTGATAACTAGACATTATACATTTAAACAAGGAAGTATCTACTACATTTACTCCTTTTATGATTTCATTCAATATCCTGCTTTTAAATACCATTTTTGCTGATTACTTCCAAATTCATATTTCCAGTCTGGACTTCCTCTGAACTCCAGGCTCATGCATCCCATTGCCTAGTTAACATCTCCATTTGGATATACGTGACTTAAATTTAAAATGCCCAACAATGAACACTGACATTTCTACTTTCAACATGGTCTTCGTATCAGTAAACAGTAACTCCATTCAACCACTTTCTCAGGCCAAAATACTTAGAGCCATCCTTGATTCTTTTCCTTCCATTATATATCCCTAACAGCAAATCTCATTGGCCTTGCTCTTAAGAATATATCTAGAATCCAACAATTTCTTACCACCTTGACTCTTAGCCTAGCCTAGGACATTATAACTACAATATGGGTTACTGCAAATGGCCTTTTCCTGGTCTCTCTGCTCCCCTATAATTTATTCTCCAAACAGTATGTAGCCACAACACCTTTCAAAACAATACAGATCCATCAACCCTTTGCTCAAAGCCCCCTTTTGGTTTCCCATCCCAACCCTTTGCTTCTGCAATACACTATGAGGATCTAAGTGATCTGGCCTCACTACTTTTTAAACTTCATGCTTACCATGACTCCCTTATGTGTTCCAGCCACACTTGACTTCCTTGTGTCTTAAACTCACTAAGGACTCTGGGCCTTTGTGCTTGTTGTTCTTTCTGCTTGAAACATTTTCCCCTGAGAGATGCATGGCTTTTTGTTCACCTGCTTCAGGCCTCTTTTCAAATTTTGCCGTATCAGAGAAGCTCGCCTTGTCTATCTGATATAAAATGGATACTCTCTCTTCTCCTTACTCCTGGCACTCTCTTCTCCTTACTCCTTAGCACTTACCTCCACCTACCATACTGATATAAATTTTTTTTCTGTCTCTATTTGCTAAAATATAAGCAAGCAACAAGGGCTTTCTCAGGTTCACTGCTTTATGCATAGTGCCAACCCACAACAATGTCTGGCAAATGATAGGCACTTAATAAATACAAACTGAACAAATCATTGAATGAATCTTACTGTGCCTGCTATCAGTGGGAAATGAAAGCAAACAGCAGGTAAGACTTATCAGTACATTTTAGAAGGATGTAAACTCTGTTATCAAAAAAACTATTTACTTATCATCAGTTAATCATGTTACTGATTGCTTATTCCAAATTTCCAGTTGCTAAGCTTGTCCAGAACTAGGGGTTATCCTTGAAACATCTTGATTCAGTTAAAATGACATTCTTGGAAAATAAAGTTTTCAATTTTACTTTGTAAATATTCAGTTATCTTTGTAATATTCTTTTAAGTATCTAAATAATAGCCACTTTTCTCAGCTTTAAAAAAGTTTTAAAGAACTTTTTACCTTCTTGTGATCTATAAAGCATTAGTATGTGATCCTGCTTTTTAAAACCAAAGTACATTTTTCTTTATTTTACAGAAGGCAGGGTATGTTAAAGCAAGTTCAATAAATTTCCGTATGTTTTTCTGAAAGTCTTGCTATGTATTAGAATAAGCTATAGGGTTTTCTCATAAGGTTACCATTTTTAAAATTATGAATTTTAAATTATGTCCTTACTGGAATATATGTGTGTGTTTTGGTGTGAGTGGGGGAATGATAGACAAAGTATGAGTTTAAGGAGGACTGTTATAGATTTTATTAAATTACTACTTTAGATCTTGAGATATAGCAGACACTTACATGTTTTACCCTATCTGCCAAGAGGTGCATATTTTTCACTCCTGAGTTTGACATTTACACTTTTATCACACTATCAGAATGCCGCAGAAGAAAGGCCCTTGCAGCTGATCAGAACTGGTTATATATATATAAAATAAAGCAGCAGAGTGTTTTATTTTTACATAATAATCATTCACTAAATGTTGTTACATTGTGAAATAATTGCCTACTCCATGTCTTTCTAGCTCTGCAATAACTAGCAGGTTATTTAACCTTTTGGGGCTGTAATTTCAATGCCTATAAAATGGGAGTAATACAGATATTTCATAGTTACATGCAGCTCAAATAAAAATATGTTTGCTAAACACCCACTTAGTAAGGCGACTGACGTATACATACTGGGTGGCTCCCAGTGTTGCACCATAAGGTAGCACCCACGTGTCACGGACAGGCTTTGGCACCCAGGCCTGATGTCACATACTTATCTGGAGCTCTAGGTGTTCTGAAAGGCCTAACAGTTTTGATCACATGAGTGGCCCAGGAAATTGTGTTAATTCACACTCCATGAGTACCACATTCTTTTAGGACTGGAGGCTTCTTTGAGGATTTCTTACTAATGCTGCCACCTTTGGCCTCAGATTTCGATGGTAACATAAAGAAGTCCTCCGAATTTCTCTGTGAATAGTTCCTTGTATAATCAGGCTGATCTGCTTATAAACAGATCCTCTCATGTGGGTTAACAGGCTCCCTTACTGACACTGAGCCATGAAAATGTTCTGACTTAATTCACACTCCATGAGTACCACATTCTTTTAACCACTGATAAACTATGAAGAATGTCAATCTTTCATATGGCTTAGTAATTGTCTTGAATTTATGAATTATCTACACTACTAGATAATACCCAAGCAAACATTTTGCAATAATTTGGGAATATTTGAATGGTAGAGCTCTCCTCTTTCGGAGCTAAGCATTTCAGTGGGTGTCAATAACTTCCTTAATGAATTGACCATGTATCCATTCATGTACATATTCAGTATCTAGCCCATTAACATATACTGGCACCCTTGGTACATTATGATGCTCGGTATTACTCAGCCCCTTTCCTCCAGTCTACCCTTAAACCAGCATCAGAATCATCTGACCTAAATCCAAATCTGATTATATATATCCCAACCTAAACAAAATAGAACAAAATGCAAAAAAATCTGTAACAGCATAACAAAAAACCAAAAAATCTTCATCAGTTTACTACTGACCTTAGGAAAAGTTTTCTAATGCATTATTATGACATTAAAGATCTATCTCCTGGGGTAGCTGGCTCAGTCAGTTAAGTGTCTGACTCCTGATTTCAGCTCAGGTCATGAACTCAGGGTCCTGGGATCCAGCCTTGCGACCTGCTCTGTGCTCAGCAGGGAGTCTGCTTGAGATTCTCTCCCCGTCCCTCTGCCCCTCCCTCCGCATGTGCCCATGTATGTGCTCTCTCCCTCTATCTCAAATAAATATATATATCTTAAAAAAAAAAGATCTCTTATTCTTTGCAACTTAAAATCCAAATACATACTAAGGTCTTCACCAGTACCAGCAAATTACATGTTCTTTTTGTTATCTCTATCACTATACACATTGTGACTTTTGCCTAGAAATTTCCTATACCTTTTTACTTTTTCTTTAAAATAGCTCCCAGTTTACCTCCTCAAGTTCCTTGTCCAGATATAATCTCCTTGTTCATAATGCTCTGACAGTACATATTCATGCTTCTATTTGAGCTCTGTGCATGCTACTTTGCATTTTACCTCCAAGTGATAAAAGTGAGAGGTAAGCATGGGGGAAGGAAAAGGAGACAAGGATAGAGGGAAAGAATGCAGTGGGAAAGAGAGAGGAGGAAAAAAGATAAAGAAATAAAGGGAAAAGACCTTTATATGAATCTGAGTGTCTAAAAAGATTATAGTCCTGTATCGTCCATCTTAAAGTAGAGCATACATACTGTCATGTGTGAAGAGAATAAGAATCCACAGGACTGATTTGTTGCTGACCCCTGCAATGTCAATTTTCCTTAAAGACTAAATTAAAATATTTTTTAAGTAATCATACCATTATATATCATACAGGAGAATGTCAAATGTAAATGAATGGTTATAGTATTCAAGTTGGTTTTATGCCTACCAACATTTTTTCAAGTTAAGTTCACCAATCTTCTTTCTCAACCTTGGCGTATGTGTTTACCCTCTTCCTCTAATAGGGATAGTTGCCTTTAGGTGATTGCAAACAATGATTTATTTTACCTTACTATTAAACATGTCTTATTTATAAATTTAGAAGGTGCAAAATATCATGAAAAGAGAAATGAAAGAAAATGAGACAGGAGAGGAAGAAAGTTATTCTCAGTTAACTAGAAAAGTATTGATGACTTCATTTGAATTTGATCTTAAAGGATGAGAAGATCTTTTGAGAAGCAGACTCCACTATGGGCCTAAGCATGCCAGAGATTTATTGGGGAAAATACTAATGAAGAATAAAGAGTGAAGATGCAAGAGGAGACAGGGGGAGCCTTAGACCATGTTGCTGTCCTACCCCTTCTGAAAGGTTAGAAGGAAGGAGGATTGAGTAATAAGAGCTTCAAATGACAGTACAGTTCTGAGAGAGGCTCAGGCAGGATGGGAGCTCCTGAACCAAAGTTGCCAGTTTGAGAAATACTGCACAGGGCAGGAAGGGGCCAGTATTCATAACCGCCATGCTCAGTCACTGGCTGGGAGTAGCCCAGGGAAGTGTGGTCTCAGCATTTACAGGGCTGGCTCCTGCAGGTTTTCAGTTAAGTCGGCTCCCTGGTGCAGTTTCTCTTAAGGAGATCTGAATGACACATCCCTATGGTTGGCTGCCCTAGGGAGTAAAGACAATCAGGCATAGAAAGAGAACTTGTAAGATGTCTATGACAAATGGCAAGATCAGATTGTGTGGAATACAGCATATGTGAAAAATAGAGGTAAAAATAAATTTAAAAATATACCCTGAGAGCAAAATTTTAAAAACCTTGACTACTAAAATGGAGAGTAATTTTCATAATAATGACTTGGTACAAGTTTAATTTTTTAAACAGAAGAGTAATGCCGTCTGATTGTCTTGTAGAAGAATATTGCGGAAATTCACAACACTGATTTTAGGTAGGAGGGAGACTGCAGTTCTAGCTTTATGTCTAGAGCTCAGGGCCTGGAGAGGAAATTTAAATCACTCATTGCAAAGTTGAGAGTTAAAGTGTCAAGCTGAATGGCACTGCTTAGAAAGAGCCCAGAGAGAAGAAAATGGCAGAAAATGTCTTTGAAGAATGTGTTTAATTATGATAAATCATAATTTATGTGTTGAGGAATCTCATTTCCTATTTCATTTTTAAAAGCTGAATTATTTTTTTAAATCAAGAAAAATTTTTCCCTCTAATATATAAGTTCAAATTTTCATTTAAAATTTTACCTAAGGTGAGAACACAAGAAAATGATATTTTAGCACAGGTTAAAGTCATTAAATGACACCTGCACAAATACACTTCATTTATATTTCATTTCTTCTCTTGAAGGTAATAATGGCACAAATAGACCCAAATGGACAAGTCATCCGGTGCAACTTCGTAAGTGAATTGACAACATATGCATAAGGATGCATATCAGTAAGGTGCTTTTAATAAAATAAAACATTATCAGTTAATGGTATTCAAGTACACACCAGGTATACAGAATATCAAGAAAGATGTTGGTGAGGAAATAATAACTTACTCTTTAGCGCTGATTTTCCTCCACACTGAACTATGCCACACATGTTTACACACTCAGTACATGACAGTTTCTCCCCACCTCATCCCTGTCCGTTTGGGTTTGCCACAATTCTTTCTCCTCCTTTTTCCTCACCTTTCCCTTTGCTCATTCCTTTTATTCCCATCTGCTCTTACGCAGTCTCCAAGTGATGCCAATCCATATAATTATATTTCTCTTCATCAAGAAAGCACTTACTGAAGCACCTTTTAAGACAAATTCATTCAGTTTGTAAACCTTACTCTTACCTCATAAATATATATGTTTTTTCAGATCTTGGCCAAAATTATGAAATAGGGCAGGTAAAACAAACACCTAAAAGGCCTGAGGCTTACAGTGAGGTCAGTAAACTTGAGAAGCTGCTGATGAGGGCTGAACTGGCCAAACTCCAGACCAAACAGTTGGGGGGGAAAGGGGGGGTAGGTAGTCTATGGTAAATAACTTTCATCTGGTCGTGAATTGCAGTTCTCACCAGCTGAAAAGGGTATTGAGACACCATGTGAAGCTGCAGCAGCCTTTTTTGTTGCTATAGGGTTGAGCCACTTAGAAAAATCTGTTTTATTTCCTAAAAAATCAAATCCAGCACTTTCACCTGCAGAGAGGAAGGGTTTCAGAAATAGCTGAAGTGAATTCCGTGTTTGAATAACAGGAACCTGATACTTAATTCCCTGGCTGACTTGCAATGAGCAGTAAAAACCCATTCAATATGCATAGACTGTTGGCCGTAGCTGAAAAATGTGATTGCATTAATATTGGAAGCTTGGCTATATGCGTTGAAATGATTGCTGAAATTGTTTTAAAGGTCTTCATGCTTAAACCAAAATGCTTTTCAAGTTCTCCCTTGTTAGTCTAGCTGAGCTGTATGATTAAAAAGTCAAGCACTAAGTACCTGGCAAAGAATAAGACATTATAGGTCTAAGGACAGCCTCGGGTTCCCGGTGCCACAGGCTTTCATTTGGCTCTCACACAGACCGTATTATATAACCTCTTCATTACAGGTGAATCACAAATTTAGTCCTGAGATCAGAGCTGAAGATAATCACATGCCTTATTTTTTCCCTTCCTTTAGGAATTTCACTGTTCTAAATGATTAGAAACAATGCATTTTTTCTACACCTGAGCAGTTTTTCAAAAACCAAGAGTATAAGTCATGATAAATCAAAATCTCGTAATTTTTAACAAGCCAAGCACAATATCCTTGTGAAAATCTGATTAGGCAGGCACCCAGCTATAGAAAAACAAGAAGTGAAATACATTAAAGATTACTAAAATTGTTCACTTTAGCCAATGTTTTAAAAATTACTTTACCCAGAAAAGAAGAGAAACCAGATGGACTACTGAAAAATTAGTATTAGTAGATTCAATTGCTCAGAGGTTCCTTTTCAAGCAAGCAGAATACATTAAAATTATTGAATTGAAAGAGGAGAAATCAGTGGAAATCCTACCGAAATCCTGTTTGGAAATATAAACCTGGTCAGAAACGGAAACAGTATGATGATTACAAGTTACTTAAATTTTCAATTCTCTAATAATTATACTCTGAATTTAGGCTGTTTTGGGGGTCATTGATGTTGTTCTTGCTGTCTCTTTCACACAGACTGAAAGAAGCAGATGGATCATCTTTGACCTCTTGTTTTCCTTCAAACTACGCATTCAGTCCGTCAGCAAGTCCTATTTCCTCCTCCTTTAAATACTTTCTGAATGTCCACTTCTCTTCAGCTGCATTGCTCACGTTCTCGTACAAACAGCATCTCTGGCCTGGGATGCCTGCCATGGCCTCCTGACTGCTCTCCCCAGTCCCACTGTCCCCTATAGTTTTATATTTGCACAGAAGCCATATTAAAATTAATCAAATTGTGGTCCTGACTGGAACTCTTCAGTGATACACTTAGGATGGAACCCATAACTATATTGTGTCTTACAAGTCCCCACCCATCCGGTCTCTGTCCATCTTCCTGACCACATCTTCTACCTCTGCTCCCCTCCCTCACTTTTCTGCAGCTTGAGCTGACCTCCAAGCTGCTCTAGACATGTTAGACTTACTCCCCACTTCAGAGCATTCATTCACACTTGTTCTTACCCCAGACCTTGATTTGCCTTCTTATTATTTGATTTCCACATAAATGTCACTTCCTCAGACTCCCTCCAGCATTCATGATCCCTTTATCCTACTTTATTTTTCTTTCTGGCACTTATCACCACATTATACTATTACTGCCTATCTATTCTTTGCTATCTCTCTTCCATTAGAATATAAATGCCAAGATAATAGGGGCCTTGTTCCTAGTTGGCCTGACAACACTTAGGGTAAAAGGCCAGAAACACAGTGGGTGTTCAATACATGTTAACTCAATGAATTAGAAAATGAATAAATAAATGAAGGCAAGTAGTTATCATTTTTAAATAACCTTTAAACCAGCAAAATGGCATTTCTTTACTGTATGAATTTTCGAAGTTCTTACTTCAAAATCATCACCAGAAAAATGGTAATGTGTCAAGTGGTGTGATCTACAATACAAAGTACAGGAATATCAATATGATATATATGAAGATGAAGGTAAATAAATCAGACTCTCTGTACAATTGGAGCCAATTTCTTAACCCATATCTTGCTTGCTGTGGCCTGAAAAATTAGACTAGGCTAGACTGTGCAGCATGCATTTCTTTTTCTTTTCTGCTTTTTCTATGAAGTCACTAAGTGTTTCTGATGTGGGGTTTGGTTACTGCTGCTATTGCTATTACTGTTTTATTAGAGACTTTGATTTCACTGCACACATTAGTAGTTAATCCAAAGGAAGGTTTCAGAAGCTTTTAAGTTTTGGTAAATCTTCTAGTTACTCCACTAGCTCTTATTAGTCTACCTGAGCAATGTAACAGAATGTGATAGCATGCACACAGCACAGACTAGCTGGGTTTGACTCCTCAAATTACTTGCTAAATGATCTCTCTATAAATTTTTCATTCATAAAATATGAACAGCAATGATTATAACAATATATACATACGTACATATATAGAGTTCTTGTGAAGGCTCAGTGAGTTAATAAATATAAAGCTCTTAGAACACTTCCTTGCACAATATGAGCATTTAAAAATATTAATTTTGAGTTTCTTGTATAAACTTTCCTAAATAGAAATGATTACCATGCCCCATAGAAAGAAGACTCCATAATATTGTCTACATCAAAGGATTTAGATTTGGAAGACTTGGTTTCTGCTGTCTATGAGAGATCATATAGCCAACGTTTCCACAAATCTTACTAAGTCCACAGAAGTAGCATGCCTTCAAAACACAGTCACATTTCCAGTGCGTGTACGGCTCTGGGGTAAAGGGTGACAATGATTCCATTTTCTGTAGAGTAGGGGCTGATTCTTTGCAGAAAGCCTCAACATTTTGCATAATCAATTTGACTAAATTGATTTGCTGTTTCAGTCACACAACTTGTCAATTGGGAAAAAGTGCAGCAAACTAGTTATATTCAGAGTTGAGAGCTATGTCACCTCATCCTTTGTTTCTTATGGCATATGCATACAAATCTTGTGATAATCAATGTAAACAGGCAGGGTGTATTTTAGAATGTATCTGAGGAAAAAAAATGAGATTGGCATGAAAATAAGTAGATGAAAACAAAAGAAAACAGAAAAATAAGGATATATTTTATCCTTAAGTTTTAAAATAATTCTCAAATGTGACACTGGCAATCTATTTCAGGGATTACGGGACATTCATTTGTTGATTTGGGAATCTTCAGGGTCCAAAAATAGAAATTTTGTTCAAAAATATGGGACGCCTGGGTGGCTCAGTCAGTTAAGGGTCTGCCTTTGGCCCAGGTCATGATCCCGGGGTCCTGGGATCGAGTCCCTGCATCTGGCTCCTCGCTCTGGGAGGGAGCCTGCTTCTCCCTCTGCCTGCCGCTCCCCCTGCTTGTGCTCTCTCGCTCTGACAAATAAATAAATAAATTCTTAAAAAAAAAAATAATGTGGTATTTGGGTGGCTCAGTCGATTAAGTGTCTGCCCTCAGCTCAGGTCATGATCCCAGAGTCCTAGGACTGAGTCCTGCATCGGGCTCCCTGATCCATGGAGGAAACTGCTTCTCCCTCTGCTGCTCTCTCTCTGTCTCTCATGAATAAAATCTTCAAAAAATATAATGTGGTATCAGTGATAAAGTATCCATGTACAGCTGCACACATGCAGCTGTGGACATGGCAGGGGTGTTTTTTTAAGAAATGGACAAACCCTAGGTTAGCAAACAGAACTAAGGTTAGGAGTTCTCTGAGTTGGCTGAGGTAGCCAGCTTAGGTAGTGTTACTAATGAATGCAAGTATATAACTCTACTTCATGAGCTTGAGTATGTAAGAAAGGTCATCGGCATTTTTCTTTTTTATGTTTTCTTTAAGTCTGACTTAATCTAACCTCAATCTGCCTAGGCTGATAGACAATTTTATCTTAGCCATTATTAGTACTCCAGCCTATGCCTTTGCCCAAGGGTGTGAAAAGATCCCAAACGTCTTTGCAGTGAAGGATGTTTGAGAAGTCACTGCTAGCCCTGATCTTTATTTGCCCAAGCCTACATGCTTCTTAAAGTCCAATGGCTCCTAAAATTCTAATCCTTGCTTGTGTTTGAACCAATCAATCATCAGAGAAGATGCTGAGGTTATTCAAATCTATCACTGGAAAAGGCACAAAGACCATGTCATTTTGCTATTTTCAAATTTAATCCATAAGAAACAGGTAATTCCATTGTTAAACTAATCTAGGCCATAGAAAATGATTGAAAATCATTTTTATAAAGTTAGCATAAAATAACAAGAAAATGCAGCAAAGACAGTTATAAAAAAATTATAGGCCAAAAGTCACAAATGAAAATAGATGAGAAAGGGGCACCTGGGTGCCTCAGTCATTAGTGTCTGCCTTAGCCTCAGGTCACGATCCCAGGGTCCTGGAATCAAGCCCCGCATAGGGCTCCCTGCTCTGCGGGAAGCCTGCTTCTCCCTCTCCCACTCCCCCTGCTTGTATTCCCTCAGTCTCACTGTCTTTCTCTGTCAAATACATAAATAAAATCTTAAAAAAAAAAAAAGAAAATAGATGAGTAATTAAGTAAAAAGAATTCAGCAATATATGAAAATAATAATCTATGACCTATCAGCATTTACTCCAGGAAGGCAAGAACAGTTTAAGTATCAGAAATATGTCATAATAAAGTCATTAACAAATTAACTGAGAAAATTAATAAAATCCACTCAATAAGAGGTTTAAGGCATTTAATATAATTCAGCAGTGATTTATAGGAAAATCTCTAAGGAAAAGAAAAAGTATAAAATTTGTTGAGGAATATTAGTTTTTTTAAAAACAACAATATAGGGCGCCTCGGTGGCTCAGTCGTTAAGCGTCTGCCTTCGGCTCAGGTCATGATCCCAGGATCCTGGGATCGAGCCCTGCATCGGGCTCCCTGCTCCGCGGGAAGCCTGCTTCTCCCTCTCCCACTCCCCCTGCTTGTGTTCCCTCTCTCGCTGTGTCTCTCTCTGTCAAATAAATAAATAAAATCTTTAAAAAAAAATAAAAAATAAATAAATAAAAACAACAATATAATCTTTAAATGACAAAATGTTAAAAGCAGAAATAAGACAGACAACATGCCCATTACATTTCAACAATGAATCGCAGGTTCAAGTGAATGCAGTAAGAGAAAAACAAGAGTATAAATGCAGGGAAAGAAGAACTAAAAGACTGAACAAATATTTTTATGTTCACATGGAAGATTAAGGGAGATATGGGGAAAAGTGGGTTTTTTTCTTAGCACAATTGTTTTCTTAGTTGATCTAAGAATAGAGTTCCTTCTTCATACTTTCACAGATCTACCTTAGTGCCAGTTCCCATTAGAACTCTATTACTTTACCTTTTGGGGCGCCTGGGTGGCTCAGTCGTTAAGCGTTTGCCTTCGGCTCAGGTCATGATCCCAGGGTCCTGGGATCGAGCCCCGCATCGGGCTCCCTGCTCCGCGGGAAGTCTGCTTCTCCCTCTCCCACTCCCCCTGCTTGTGTTCCCTCTCTCACTGTGTCTCTCTCTGTCAAATAAATAAAATCTTTAAAAAAAAAAAAAGAACTCTATTACTTTACCTTTTTTTTTAGTCTGATTGGTTTATTTAAATTCAATTAATATATAATGTATTATTGGTTTCAGACGTAGAGGTCAGTCTTATATAATACCCAGCACTCATTACATCACGTGCCCTCCTTAATGTCCATTACCCAGTAACCCCATCCCCCACCCTCTTCCCCTCCAGCAACCCTCAGTTTGTTTCCTATGATTAAGAGTCTCTTATGGTTTGTCTCCCCCTCTGATTTCGTCTTGTTTTACTTTTTTCCTCTCTTCCCCTATGATCCTCTGTTTTATTTCTTAAATTCCACATATGAGTGAGATCATAGGATAATTGTCTTTCTCTGACTGACATTTCACTTAGCAAGAACTCTACGACTGTAATAGCATTTAACAGTGTTACTCATGCAAGCACCTAGTTAACCACTTAAGAATTCTTTCCCCCCTTTTTATAGACACTGAGCCCCTATACTGTTGAGTATAGCAGTGTATAACAGCTTTCATCCCATTTTGGAGTAGCCAATAAGATGAAAACAAGATGTTGGGTAGGATCCCTGTAAAGCTCTTTAAAAGAGACTGACTCAGCTGGGTCATCCAATTTTTCCCCCTTTCCCTCTTTTTAAAAATTTTTTTACACTTTTTTATTTTTGATGCCTGGAATGTAGATGTAATAGGAGTGGATATTCAGTTGTCATCTTGAAGTGAACTTGATGATTTTAGCTCTGCACTAAAAAGATGACAAAGATAAAGTTGCCAGATCCATTTCATGTGTGCCCACCTTTGCACGTGGCCACAGCTATTTCATGATTTCTGTTAGGTGCAGCCAAACTTAATCTGGCTGATATAGTGCATCTTCAATCAGTCTCCATCTTTGTAGGGACTTCCTAAGTATACATGTAACTGTGCCCATCTCCTGCTTATAATACTTTATTGAATCCTTATTGCTTAGAGTATAAAACTGAAATTCTTCAGACTGCCATTTACTATCTTCTATTATCTGACTTTTTTTTTTTTTTAAAGATTTTATTTTATTTGACAGAGAGACTCACAGTGAAAGAGGGAACACAAGCAGGGGGAGTGGGAGAGGGAGAAGCAGGCCTCCCCACTGAGCAGGGAGCCCGATGCAGGGCTCGATTCCAGGACCCCAGGATCATGACCCGAGCCGAAGGCAGACGCTTAATGACTGAGCCACCCAGGCATCCTGTATGACATTTTCTTAAGTCTTCAGCTTCATCTTTATCCTGTCTCCAACTCAGATCCTTTCCCAACATATAAAGTAACAGGTAGACTTCTGAAAAGTCATGTGTGATTTTTCAAGTTCCACTTTGAAGCCCTTTCTTGAATGATTTAGGAAATCTGTGAGGTCGTTTTTTCAGCAGCTTTTATTTTTCATTTTCTATTTATTTTTTGGCTCTATTCCAACAAACAGGGCATGGTTTACTTGAATACAGATGCAATGTCTTTCTTTTTTCTATCTCCAGGTCCTTGTACATTAATTAGAAAATATCAGACATGCCATAAATGTGTGTTGCATTATTGATTAGAACTTATGTTAACTAAATTGCCAAGGAAGTTCTTCATTTATAACTTCCTTACTCTGTCCATCAATGTCTCCTCCGAAAGACCCAGAAATCCTACTCCCTATGAGAATGTCTTTTCTTCGCACATTGGGATAGATAATACTCACTGAGCACTTAAGATGTGCTGGATATGGCGCTGAACACTCTACATGCTTTTTCTCATACAACTTTAAAACAACACGAGGTAAATTATATTATTATCCTCTTCATTTTGATTCGAAGAATCTCTAGATTGAGGAAAATAAATGAAAGGTCCCAGATTACAAAGGTAGCCAGTTGTGAAGCCAAGGTGTGACTCCAGGGAATGATTAGAGCTGTATGTACTGCACTGCCTTCCAAGTGTGGGTGCTAATTGTTCAGCACTAGAAACAAGTGAGACCCAGGTTTTCGTCACAGCTCTGCCACTTATTACTTATGTGACCTCAGGGAAACCACTTAAATGTATCAGTTCCTTCACTTGTAATATGGAGGTAATAGTTACTCCACTCAGTGATTTGCTGTGAGAATTAAATGACTTGTTTGGATTATTCTAACTCACTTTTTCTTGAAATATGGGGTCTCTTGTTTATATTTTAAGGCATCCATTTTGAGGAACTTGAGATAAGATGGAATTTTATTTTTCAATAAAAATATTAGTTCTCTTTAATATTTAGCATTGGATGTTTTAAAAATGCCAGCAAGTCAAGTGATACTCATTGTTCTGTGCTTCAACAGCAGGATGGTGGAGTGAACCACAATGATACAGCATCTGCTCTAGCCCTTATGAGGATTAACCAAATCCTCTCATAATTAAATGGGTCAGTTAATTATGCATGTTCAGTGAAATGACAGAAATGTTCCTACCTTCAAGGACTTCAGTTTAGTTGATTCTGACTGACTGAACACACATTTCTCATTTTGTTAATCAGAATTAACAAAAATAGATTTATTCTTCACCTGAAATTTTTATTTCCACATAAACTCACTGAAAATTATTCACATTTTCTGAGCAAAATATTTAGAATCTTTCTAAGCCAAAATGACTTGCAGAAGGAAAATTCAATATCCAGGACTGACTAGGAAAAATGGTTCCTAGTAATGATGCAAATGTTGAAGAACAGTAGCATTATTCTATGTGTATGGTTATGGAGAAAATTAGGAATTGAGCAACACATAAATGAGATTTGCGATCAACACAAAGTCTTTTTGGGAAATCATGGAGCATCTGTTTTTAAGTACCACTAAGATTAACAAGATATATTCAGGTTGCAATCTAGCAACTTTCAAAATAGTATTAAAGGTTAACACTCAAGTTTTCTAAAGGAAAGCTACAAGAAAATTTTGGATTCATTGCTAAAGTAGGGCAATTGTTTAGGAATATAACTGGCAATTTCATGTGGTAATTTGTGACAATTACCACTACTTTTCAACTCTGAGAATTATCAGCTGCAGTCTTTTTTAGCTTCTTTGCCAGGAACTGAGTGCCTGGACCTCAAAATCCATAAATGCAGATCTGTATGCAGCAGGCCTGAAGTCCCCTCCCTTTGTAATTATGGCATTATTACTTTAAAAGAGGAAACAAGAATTTAACAATGATTAGCCTCCAGAGTAAGGAGGATTTGTTAAAATTCTGAACACGGCATGCTTACTTTCCACCTTTAAAGCCCAAGACCTAGACTGACAGCTCTTGAAAACAACCTCCTTTATTGCCGTAGTTCCAGGCAAGGTGCTCAGGATCCTTAGCCATGCAGGACTTTAAGAACTGTCTTATGACTCATTTTTATTTCATCTAGGAAGAAAGCAACTTTTTGGCTACTTCTTTTTACATCCAATCCAAACAGCAATGCCGCTTCCATCTCTCAGGTCCCCAACTCCTTCCAGCTTTGTAACAGAAGGAAACTCTCAAGGATTAACATCTGAGAATTGGCCATGCATTAACCATACATGTATTCACTACTGTTCTTTTTTAGCCTTACACTTCTTTCCATCAATTAAAACTCTGAAGGGTCAGATATTATTTGCCTTTTGCCTAAAAAATGGCTTTTAGTAGGTTATTTCCAATAGGCCCTTCCAATTTTAAGCTAATTAGCAAATAAAAAAGCATTTTCTCTCGTTGGTTAATTGCATACGGAGGATGTCAGCAAGGACCTTTCCTTAGAATAAGGGTAGAGGATCAGGATTTGGGCTTATCATGATTCAGTGGTACAGTGTTCCTAAGGCTGGCTCTGAACACCACCATTCTTCAGACATCTAGAGATACAAATGTGCTAGTATAGCGGCCGAGTGCTTAGACCCTACTCTTCCTTTTTTGATTATTTTTCTTGATTAATAAAATAATACTACATATATAGTTTGTTTTTAATATTTGTTACTCATGTACCATGGTTGATTGATAACCAAAAACAAAGTGATACTCTGTCCTTTTCTATAATATTTCGCAAGAGTTAAACTAAATCTTTTTTTTTTAAAGATTTATTTATTTATTTATTCATGAGAGACAGAGAGAGAGAGAAGCAGGCTCCCAAGGAGCAGGGAGCCCAATGCGGGACTCGATCCCAGTGGGACCATGACCTGAGCCGAAGGCAGACGCTCAACCATCTGAGCCACCCAAGCGCCCGAGTTAAACTAAATCTTATATGAAGGTAATTATTTGATACATTTGCCAGGTTTAAAGTATTAAATTTTAACCCAAGTGCTTTAGAAAGTGAATGTTGCTTAATCTTTCACAGGAAGACTCATGTCATTTGTCTTTTATTTATTTATTTTTTGCTTTTTTTTTTTAAGATTTTTTTTTTTAAAAGATTTTATTTATTTATTTGACAGAGACAGTGAGAGCAGGAACACAAGCAGGGGGAGTGGGAGAGGGAGAAGCAGGCTTCCCGCCGAGCAGGCAGCCCGATGTGGGACTCGATCCAGGACCCTGGGATCATGACCTGAGCCGAAGGCAGCCGCTTAAAGACTGAGCAACCCAGGCGCCCTCATTTGTCTTTTATATGCCCCCCGCCATTTTCCTGCAACAGACTGCTGAGAGAGGTGAACTGAGAATATAATGTTAGTATACTATAAACATATTCAATAAATGACTTAGAGTAATTTTTTGTTGAAAAACAAAGTGCTAGCAAATCTTATTTCTACTAAGGTGACTGTCACTTTTGTTCATAATGGAAGAATTCAAATACACTGAAAAACAGTCAATAAGTGATCTCTCAATTCAACAGATAGTTATTGAGCACCTACTTTGTGTGAGGCTGTTCAAGGTAACTGAACAAGGCTATGAGCAAGATGGACAAAAACCCCTGACCTCATGAAACTTACATTCTCATGGGGGAAGCATACTAGACAAAAATATATAAATACATTATTTATAAAATGTCAGGTTAAAAGTGATAGTGAAGAAAATAAAGAGCGGGGTAAGTATATAGAATATGAAGAATCATACATGATGATCACAGAATGCATCTTTGAGGAGACGACATTTAAGTGGAAGCTGAATGAAATGAGTCGAACTAAAAATATCTTTGGAGAAGACTTCTAGGCAGAAAAAACTGAGAAGAGAGATCTTAAGGCAAAAGTACTTGTGATTTATTTGGCAAAAAGCTGTGAAGCTATTTGGAGAAGTAGCTAGAGTCCAGGTCATGTGAAGCCCAATAAACTATAGCAAGGAATTAAGATATTGTTGTATGAGTCATAGTACACCAATAGAGATTTCTGCATGGGATTGACTTATTTTTATTATTCTGCATATTGTGTGAAGAATGGGTGTAGGGAGAAGCAGTTTGTTTTAGTTACATTAAATCTGCAATGCAGATGGTTGCTCACTGCATCACGTGAATCAGTTCTGAAGAGATGTCAGGACCAGAGGATACACCTGGGAGTCGTAAATATTGTATTTAAAGCCATGACAGTAGATAGGTCACACAAGGATTATTACACATGAGAAGAGTAGGCATCCTTATGCCCTGGGGTTCCCCAACATAGTTGCCAGAAGGAGAGTCACCTCCAAGTTTACAGGGAACATAAAACTTTCAAAGTCAAGTGTTTCAAGAAGCAGCAAGTGCTCAATTGTGTCAAATGCTAATGAGAGGTCAAGCAAAATGACTGCCAAGTAACCACTGGATTTGCAACCTAGAATTTATTTTTTACAAGATTGTTTTTAATGAATAGGGAATAAAGCCTAATAGAACTGAGATACTTCTCAATTTTTTTTTCCACAAATTTAACATTCTTCCTTGTTTCAAATTTGTTTTAAAATAAGTAAAATTTTACACCAATATAGTTTGAAACCTTTCTCTCCCTTCTTCCCTAAAGAATAATGACTATCCTGCCTTGTTTATATTCATCCTATGATTCTGTTTGTAATGATAAAATATTTTTGTGCTTTTAACAATTATACCGTGATTATCAAATTATTACCTATCCTTTTGTGATATTTTTTAAAGCTTTTTTTTTTTTTAAAGATTTCACTTATTTATCTGACAGAGAGAGACACAGCAAGAGAGGGAACACAGCAGGGGGAGTCGGAGAGGGAGAAGCAGGCTTCCCGCTGAGCAGGGAGCCGAATGTGGGGCTCGATCCCAGGACCCCAGGATCATGACCCCAGCCGAAGGCAGACGGCTAACGACTGAGCCACCCAGGAGCCCCAAAGCTTATTTTTAAAATGTATATATTTTCCATTTTACTACATATACACACATATATATTAGTAAATTCAATTACTGTAATGTACCCATTATGTACTCTAAGCTATTTATGTATTTCCCAATTGACAGATGTTTGCACCTCTGATTTTTTGCTATTAAAATTGATGTAATAAACATCCTTGTATATGTCTTGTGTATGTTCTTGTGTACATGTGAAAGAGCTGTTAGTATATACACCTAGAAGGGTAATTGCTGATATTCACATCTTCAATTTTATCTCACATCATCAATATTCTCCCCCAAGAAACAAGGTCAGAGTGTTTTCATATGTTAAATTACTCATTTTGTCTTTGATGTCTCTTAATTACCTTCCTTTTTCTCTACATATATATATATATATATCTTCTACTTTTCTATTATCTTTAGCTGTGTCTAGTTTGTCGCTCTTTTAATCTATCAAGTGTTTAATTTCAATATTTACATTTCAAATTTAAAAAGTTCTCTTTGGTCATTTTTAGAAATCTGTTTATTTGTCCTACCTTATAGTATCTTTTAAGAAATTATGTTTTCAGTCCCTTTATTTCTTTAATCATGTGAAATACATTCATTTCAAAGCCTTTTTCAGATTTTCCTACTATTTCCACTTCTAGGAGTGCTAATTTTTTGCCTTCTTGCATCTGTTCATCCTTCCTCGGTATGTTTTTCTTTCTTGTGTGATATATAATATTGTACTGTGAATTCATCCACATAAGAGATGTCTATTCTGTGGGAATCTCCTGTGAACTGTGTGATAGGTCTGGGGACTCAATTTCCACTTCTTTTTAAAAATTTTTTTAAATTTATCTTTTATTTATTTATTTTTTATTTAAAGATTTTATTTATTTATTTGAGAGAGAGAGAATGAGAGAGCACATGAGAGGGGGGAGGGTCAGAGGGAGAAGCAGGCTCCCCGCTGAGCAGGGAGCCCGATGCGGGACTCGATCCCGGGACTCCAGGATCATGACCTGAGCCGAAGGCAGTCGCTTAACCGACTGAGCCACCCAGGCGCCCTCCACTTCTTTTAAAATGTATTTTATCGGCATTTCCGTGTGCCTATACTACAACAGGAGGCATCTCCTCCAGTTCAGTCTCCTTTGTTGCTAAAAGTAGGATACTTCATTGTTTTTGAATATTCCATTTAATTAAGTCCTACCTATCACTCATTACATTCTCAACCCCACTTTTTATGTCATTCTCTATTACTAAATTCACCATCCTTTTATAGCATTATCAGTTTTTTTTTGGTAGGCCTGCTGTGCTCTTTCCTGGGACAAGTTGAAAAACAGCCCCTTGAGAATTATATTCCCTGGGTGTGTCTGCAAAGTATGTGGGTTGTAGAGTTTCTTAGTTGATGGCATTTAAAAAAAATTTTTTTTCAAGACTTTATTTATTCATTTGACAGAGACATAGCGAGAGAGGGAACACAAGCAGGGGGAGTGGGAGAGGGAGATGCAGGCTTCCCGCGGAGCAGGGAGCCCGATGCGGGGCTCAATCCCAGGACCCTGGGATCATGACCTGAGCTGAGGGCAGACGCTTAATGACTGAGCCACCCAGGCGTCCCAGTTGATGGCATTTTAGACCTGTATCTGAAACACGTGGCAAGATAATTTGTTGAAATTGTAGCTGAGTTTTTGGAAAAGAGTGAAATTTAGTACTTAAACCTCTGGGTAAGCAACAAAACCGTTCTAAAAATACATACTAAGTATCCGTTGACTTTTAAAACATAGTATTGAGTTTATTCTCTTTCCCTGGCAGGTCATGGAGGTTAGCAATGAGTTATGTCATCTGGATTGTGGGGGTGCTGTATATTACTAGGAATTGACCAGGAATTATCATTGTCCACAGAAATGACAAAATATTTATTTTCACCAGTCAGGCTTCTCTCTTTGTCCATTCCATTGTTAAAAGATGTTTTACTTATGGCGTAACTACAGCATTAGACTTGAGACGTTTACTAAATGGAACAAAAAACATTATTTTCTTGCTTTCATTAATAACAGCAACAACAAAACTCCCCAAGAATCACATATGTAGTAGAAAACAGCAACACTGGGCTGCTGCTTTGAAGATACCAGTTTACCACCAATCATTTGCTGAACACAATCAACTGGCTTGAAAACTCAGATCTCCACTCTCCTGAAGATGCTTTCTGCATACTTCAGTTTGTCAACTTAGTCTAAGTGAGAAAAAATCTTTTAAGTCTTTTGTTCAATAACTAACTTCCTGGTACACATTCTGTGGCACCTTAGCTTTGAATTTTGCACTTTAAAATAAATGTTCTCTCAATGTCAAATAATACTTCCAAATTCTATATTCTTTGCTACTCAAATTCAAGCAAATCTTTAAAAAATACACTAGAATTCATATGGTTCCCTAAGGGCTCTTTCAAAGACAGTGAAAAGATTGATATGACACCCTTGCACGATGTCCAAAAGTTACCAAGAGCCAGGACTTAATGGCTTCATAAGCAGTCAGTACGAGTAATGCTGTTGGTGAAGAAATTTTACTGAAATAATTAATTGGGCAAACAGAGCAATTCCTCTTCAAAATGGCACCACTCTCATTCTTTAAAGAAAGATACAGTGACAAGAAAGATACAGTGAGAGTCACATGCACAGATAATTTGCCAAACCAAAATCTAATGTATAGAAAGGAATATACCATTAATTGTCAAATGAGGTACACAGTAATCTCCTTGTGACTTTTTCCAGTGGCAATTACAAAAATTATGTCCAGTACTATCTATGAGAAAATGTCTCTTGGAACATGCTACAATAATGCCCCATTATAACTCACCTAAAGTCTATATTCAATTTTTATCAGGTTTTAGGTATAATAACATTACATTTGCATATTGATTTATGCTGTATGAAACATTTTCTTATCTATATCTCCTAGGGTCCATGTATAATTGTATGTTGCACACAACCAAGAGTTCAAAATAAATCTGGGGAACAATAAAACTGACACTAATACTTGTTAATTTTATCCATACCTGGAATTATGGACCAGAGTGTGTTAGTGACATATACTGGAGGGAATGAAATGCACCTGGGGGAATAAAACTCACAAGCTTCATGACGACTAGAGGATAGGTTAGTCATAAATAGAAGAGGTCCTGTAGGAAAAACTGGCCAGGGTGAAATTGTAAAGGAGGTATCTCAGTCTATTCA
This sequence comes from Neomonachus schauinslandi, assembly GCF_002201575.2. NCBI lineage: Eukaryota > Metazoa > Chordata > Mammalia > Carnivora > Phocidae > Neomonachus > Neomonachus schauinslandi. The sequence continues at coordinate 22,399,169 of NC_058409.1, read as the reverse complement.
AGCTACTATAACAAGACTACCATATACTGAGTTGCTTAGACAACAAAAATGTATTCCTCAGGGTCCTGGAGCATGGGAAGTCCAAGAACAAGGCATCAGCAGATGCAGTGTCTGGTGAGAGCTAGCTTTCAGGTTGAAGACAGCTGTCTTCTCTCTGTGTCCTCCAATGGTGGAAAGGATAAGGGAATTCTCCAAGTCTCTTCTCATTCAACGAATGCTCTGACAAAGAGCCCTACCTCTCATTACCATCAATATTGGGGGTTAGAATTTCAACATATAAATTTCAGGGGGACACAAGCATTCAGTCCATAACAGGAGGACAAGATTTTTTTTATAAAGGGGGCAAAGATTATTTCTTGCAATTTTACCCTCTTTTATCCTTCAGGGGTACAAGCACTGGAATCTCTGTCCATCTTCTCTAATAGGTCTCTAAAATTTCTAAAAAATACTTTGATAATCAGAATAATACCCATCCCCCAAGATGTCCATGCCCTCATCTCCCGAGCCTGTGAATATATTGCCTTACACAGCAAAAGAAACTTGAGATATGATTAAGGTTATGAATCTTCAGCTGGGGAGATTAGCCTGATTACCCAGGAGTCCTACTGGAATCATAGGAGTCCTTAAAAGCTCAGAACTCTTCCCAGCTGTGCACAGAAAGATGTAACAGAAGAATCAGAGCAATGCAGTATTGCTCCTCCTAGAGGCACCAGAAAGCATTCCTGCCCAGGGAGACCCATGTCAGACTTCCAACCTAGAGATTATATGATAGTAAATTTGTATTGTTTTAAACTGCTAAGTCTGTGGTACTTTGTTACAGGATCTAAAGAAAACTTACACAAATACTAAGGGCAAAATAGCAAAAACTCCTATCAATAAACATGTGAATTAACTCCATTCTGTTGTTCATAAATTATGATTCACACTGTTCAGAGGGGAAAAAATTGGCCACACGCAAAAAAATAAGCTTTTTTTATGACAGTTATCAACACTTCAGAGTTTTGGCATATAGATGAAAAAAACACTGCTGGGACACTGTTAACACAGCTTAATAAGAGGCTATTTAAGTTATATAACTTACTGTAAGGAAACAATTTTTCTCATCTCTTAAATGGGAGAAAACTAACTAAAGGCTTTTTAAAATAGAGTCCTATTTCTCTTCCATTTCTGAACTCTGACAGATAGGAGAGGAGCTAAAAACAGGTACTGGAATTTTAAATCTATTATTTGATTTCTTTATTCACTTATTCATTTGTTCAATCATTCATTAAACATTTGTTGACTCCTCTCTCTTTGCCAAGCACTGTGCAAGAAGTGGAGGCATAAATAAAATATGTTACAATACCTTCTCTCATGGAGCTCTTAATTTCATTGAGAGATTTCCTGGGATGAGGAATGATAGGCTGAAATGCCCAATTCGGGTCTTTGTTAAAGCTCAGTTTGGAGCAAAGCAGTTCATACCAGTTGAAGAATAACAGGGTTGGTTGGAATAATTGAAGTTACTTTTAGCTCTGCAAGGGAAGATATCTGCTCTGAAGAGGAAGTGAGAACAACATACTGAAATTATGGAGAAAATCTTGGATATTCAAATTTAAGTAAGATAAGCTCAAATTTTTTCTCTTAGGCAGAATTTACATGAGCACTTTAGTTAGCAGTTGAATTTAGGGAGGAAATAAGGCTAACTGATAACCAGTTTAATACATATATTTCTTTAAATCTTACTTTACATTACATTTACTTGTTTATATTTTACAAATATATTGTGTATTCAAATGTGCATTTTGTTATTATAACGAAGAATTGCATTCTTTTAAAATAAGAATCATGAAGATCTTATATTTCAAGTTCCCACTTCTGAAAAGTCTCTTCATAGAGTCATATATCTATCAAAAGTTTACGAGAGTTGCAGATACAGAATCAGTGAAAGATAGGGTCAACCTTCAAGGATTTATGTGAACCAGTAATGGGAAATAGTCAAAGCAACAGCATAAAGAAGAAGCATGTCTATATTTTAAAACAAGAAAAGACTAATATTAATGAATCCTTTAATGGAGATTTACAAAACAACAATTTTTTCATACTTTTGAGCCATAGGAAATAATATTTATTTCCTTAGAATGCAAAATAATATGGTTTTGTAGAGTAATAAAACATATGGGGGAGAGGAATATAAGAAATATGCCCACATATAAGGAATAAATAATCCTGAGCAGATGAACAATCAAAATTGTTTCAAAAAATTACCATTCTTCTCTTCAAAAAAAATTTTTTTTTTGCTACTCATTTCTACACCTACATTTTTACTTCTTTTTTTAAAATGGACTAAGTAAAGTTATTGAATTCTAGGAAGGAAGTCAGGCCTCTCTTTTGATGTTTATTTTTTCCTTTTCTTGCCTTTTGCCAAGTTGGGGAAATTTTAACTTTATTTTTCTTATTAATTTGATAGTATTATTAAGAGTCTCTGTTATATAAGCCCTCCATGGGGCTCCCAGCTCAGCTAGAGTCTGCTTCTCCTTCCCCTTCTGCACCCTCCCTCTGCTTGTGCTCGCTCTCTCTCAAATAAATAAATAAAATCTTAAAAAAAAAGTTTCTGGGGGCTCCTGGGTGGCTCAGTCGTTAAGCGTCTGCCTTCAGCTCAGGTCATGATTTCAGGGTCCTGGGATCGAGCCCCACATCGGGTTCCCTGCTCAGCGGGAAGCCTGCTTCTCCCTCTCCCACTCCCCCTGCTTGTGTTCCCTCTCTCTCTCTCTCTCTCGCTGTGTCTCTCTGTCAAATAAATAAATAAATAAATAGATAGATAAATAAGTAAATAAATAAATAAATAAATAAAATCTTAAAAAAAAAGTTTCTGCTTATTTTCCCATCACTGGCATCCAAACATTTTTAAAACTTTTGTATTTTACAAATAACCTGTAATGATATAAATATGAGGATCAGTAATGCCCTCAAGATACGGTCTGTGTTATTGCTCCTATGCATGTGCCTCATTCCTTCACAACGAAAGCTTCTGTTTCCCATTTTCCTCATCCTTATTCAAATCTCAGCTTTCCAGAGACATTAAGAAAGTTTTTTTTTTTCCGACTGTTTATAAACATTTGGAATTTTATTTAAAACAAAAAAACCCACATCACAACCATGAACACTGTTACAGTTAGAGGCCCTCTTCGTTCTCCACAATGATAATGAGCATGCTCACAAGGGGTTCCCATTGTTCAGTCTTAGTTAAATAACCATCTTTAAAAGAAGGAAAAAAAAACTCGGCACACTACCATTTCACTTGTTTTAATGTTTCTTCACAAATGGTGAAAAATACTAAAGTACAGACAAGGAATAATCTTAATGTTGTGGCCAACATTATAAATATGGAATTATAAATTTAAAACATTTTCTGGTTTAAAAAATAAATCTGGTAGTCAATGCAGCTCTGCGGGGTCTCTGCGTCTGGTAGGGCGGTCTCTGCGTTGCTGACGGTGCTCGCCTGTATCCATTTTTCCAGGTCCTCCGCGCCCGCCTCTTCTTCCTCCCATCTGTTCCATCAAAGGTCCAGGGGGCCCACCAGGGCCGCCCCGTCTTCCTTCACCAAAGCCACCTCGGTCCTTGCCCCGGCCTCTGTCTCCACCACGGCCACCTCTGAACGTTCCACCGGGACCACCGCGGTCCATGAGGCCGCCTCTTCTGCCCCGCATGCCACCAGGGCCGCCTCTGCCACGGTCACCACCCGGGGGTGGAAAGGATGGTGGAAGGAAGCCTTCAGGCTTCGGGGCCTTACACTGGTTGCATTCTGTTCTCCAGGCGAAGTTCTGGTTTCCACACCCTGGATTGGGGCACTGCCAGTCTCCAGCTCGGTGCTGGACATTTCCTCCTCCGGATGGGTTCCCTCGGACACCTGGGGCCCTCTTGGGGGAAAGCCACCTCTGTCTCCTCCACGGCCTACCCATGCGACCCATGGGGCCCCCAGGACCTCCTGGGCCCCCTGGACCTCCATGAAGTGGCGGCGGCATCCCTCTGCCCTCACGGAGAGGCATACCACCCCACATGCTGTTCATAGGAGGCTTCTTCCGAGCAAGAGAAACCTTAAGTTTGCTCCCTTGAAAATCTTTCCCATCAAACCACTCCACGGCAGCCTTGGCAGTTGGTGGGTCTTCATAGGACACTGTAGCATCACCTTTGGGCTTTCCTGTTTCCTTGTCCAAGTAGATAAGGATCATGGGTTGTCTGATTCTCTTGTTCATCTTAACAACTCCACACTGCTTAAAGAAGTCTGCCAGGTCATCTAGAGTCACATTGTCATTTAAGCCTTGCACATAAATTGCACTGTTGTCAGAGTCTTCATCTGGATCTACAGGTGGGCCTAGATCAAGATCTAGTCCTTCGTCCATGGGTCCACCAGGCTTATTGAAGCCACCTCACTCTCCAGCGCTGCCCATTCCACCCTGCCCTCCTCCCTGCCCACCTCTGCTCATGCCTCCACGATCAAATCCCCCTCTTCCCCTGCCCGGGTTATCAGGGCCACTCATGCTCCGGTTCTCTCCTGGTCCAGAAAATCCTCCAGACTCCTGCCCATAAACACCCATGCTACTGGGGTGGTCCTGTCGGAATGAACTCTGTTGCTGGTAGCTGCTGCTCTGTTGGCTATATTGACTTGGAGCCTGGCTGTAGGATACAGTTTGTGGGGGATAACTAGTGGGTGGCTGCTGCCCATAGCTGCTTTGTTGACCACAGCTACTCTGCTGTCCATAGCTGCTCGGCTGCCCATAGGTGTTCTGCTGAGAGTAACTGCTCTGATCATAACTAGTCGGCTGTGTAGAGGAGTAGCTGGTAGGAGGATAAGATGGTGGTGCTGTGACTGGCTGCATGGGGTAGCTCCCAGGTACCTGGGGATAACTGTAGTTACTCTGTCCATATCCTAGGCTGGGCTGGTTGTAACCTCCTGTGCTAGATTGAGGTTGACTAGTCTCAGCGGGTTTGTTACCATCCTGTGGTCTTGTAGGTGTGGTGGCTGCCGGCTGCTGCCCATAGGCTGGGTAAGCAGGCTCAGTGCCATAAGCAGACTGAGCTGCATAGGAGACGTGGGTGGTAGTGACCATAGCAGTGGTGGTATCGTAAGCACCAGTGCCGTCCCCCTGGACAGGCTGACTGTATGCCTGGGGGGCAGCTGGAGCAGTATAACCAGCGGGAGGCTGTCCATAAGAAGTTGCATAGGTGGTCTGCCCATAGGTCACAGTGGTCTGAGTCTGGTATAGCTGACATCAGTGGGCTGTCCATAGGTTCCATAACTTTGCTGCCCATATGCCTGGGTGGTCTGTGCGTATCCTTGAGTGGGTTGGGCGGTGTATGCACTGTATCCCTGCTGGGCTGCTGCTTGGCTGTAGGTACTGTAATCCGTGGACGCCATTTTCTCTGAAAGTTTTGGTTCTATACTATTATTATATTATTCCTTTTACTTATTTTCCAATTTCACAAATACTTAACACATGTATTAAGTAATCCTATTAACTTTATAATCCGTTCAGAAATAAACTGCAAAAAAAATTCTAACACTCTTTCACGTATCTTGTATCTGTCTTCCTACTGTGAGATGTGTTTAATTTTTCACTGTTAGAATGCTTTCTGGAACATTTTCTCAGATAAATAATTTGGCTGGTAGACCTGCTAAATCCTTTTATGCCCAAAATGTTCCTCTTTCATTTGACAGACAAATTATATCTCAGCTGGATATAGTTTTCTTAAAACACAATCCTTAGGTCTCAGTAATCTGTAGCTAATTACCCAGTATCTTCGCATTCCTGTGTCAGATGCAAATTTTATAGCTTAAATGGGCTTTTTAAAAAGTGTTTCTGTTGGGATCCTTGTAAAATTTTCTTCTTATCCTTGAAATTTAGAAATTTAGCCACAGTGTATCTAAGAGCATGTCTCCTCATTCTTTCTTCCTCGTCCTTTTCCTCTTTTTCTTTTCTCCCCTGAAACTTTTGGCAAGCAGATAACTTCCTCTTTCTTTAAAGTCTGCGTTTTTATGCTACCTCTTTCCATATCCTTAACTTTTTTCTTGCTAATTCTTTTCAGTCAGTATTCTCTATGACTCAGTCTTCCATACTCCTCCTTGCATGCTTCTTCCTGGTTGATTTTGTTTGACCCTTTGGTTCCTACTATCCCCTAAGGAATCAAGAACTCTTCAGTGTCTTTAGTCCTGATGTCATATATGCAACTGCTTTCTAGTCCGTCCCACTTTAGTGACCCACTGAATCAAAACTCAGTATGTCGGGGCGCCTGGGTGGCTCAGTCGTTGAGCGTCTGCCTTTGGCTCAGGTCATGATCCCAGGGTCCTGGGATCGAGCCCCGCGTCGGGCTCCCTGCTCAACGGGAAGCCTGCTTCTCCCTCTCCCACTCCCCCTGCTTGTGTTCCCTCTCTCGCTGTGTCTCTCTCTGTCAAATAAACAAATAAAATCTTTAAAAAAAAAAACTCAGTATGTCCAAAACTAAGTCCTACTAATCCTTCAAAACTCAGCCCTATCTTACACTAGCCTCTTTGTTTTTTTAAAACTTTTTTTCCCCTACATATCTTTTCTTCCATTTTACTTTGAAATAATTTTAGCTTCACAAAATTGTTGCAAAAATAATAGAGAGTTCATGTATACACTTCACCCAGCTTTCCCAAATGTTAGCATTTTATATAACTATATAACCTTATGTAACTGTCAACACTAAAAAATCAGATTGAGGTGGTATTTGCTAAATGGCACTTTTTCTATTTCCTTCATCATTTCAATATTTACTGAAACTATACATTGAGGAAGAGCTGTCCCTTCTTCTCCAATCATTTATATATTGTATGATTTATTTATATCAGTATAGATTTATGGGTATTTATTTTATTTCATGGGATAGAACTCATCACTATTGTTATTTATTTTGTCTTAAATTGTCCCAGATTTGGTCAGTGGATATCCCTTCAAATTAGCATCTATGTTCCTTCTTTTTTTAAGATTTTATTTTTAAATAATCTCTACACCCAACATGGGGCTTGAACTCATGACCCCGAGATCAAGGGTCACACGCTCTACCGACCGGGTCAGCGGGCACCCCAGCCTCTATGTTCTTTTGACATACTCCTATCATGTTTTAAATGTTTCCTTATTTTCTGGTCCCACAAGACTTTACAGTTACATTGAGTATTTTCCCTGCTCCAGCCCTAGATTCAACCATTACTCTAAAAAGCCTTGGTTCCTTTTATTGGGGAATGGTATTTACAACAGGTATACATAATACAGGTGTGCTGGTTGTACATATTACTACTATGATGTCACAGCTTTTTGGCTCTCGTAAGCAGAAAAAGCCAGGAAAAACATGCATTGATCACACATACATACAATACATAAACACACATACATCTATATATCTATACCTGTCCATATATTAAAATTCATTAGTTTATAGCAATAGCTCCAATTGCAACACAATGGCACAGTGTTTATTTTAGCCTTTCCTTTTTCCTAATTTGTAACTTCTTTCTCTCTTGGTGAAAAACCTGGCTTTCATTATCCACAAAATATTTACTTGTATTCCCAATCTTAGAATAAACATAAAGTTGATTCAATATTGAACTGTTAATCTATAACTCTGTGAGAAACAAACTTACTAAATAGTTTACAATATCTGTATATATTATTTTTAATCAACTATATAGTTTGATCAAAACCATAGAGTTTTAGTCATTCTGAAATCATTTGGCTGGTTTTTTTTCCCCTACCTCAGCCAGTGTGGGTCTATTGTTCATTTGTTATAGAATCAGATTTATTTGTTATTCTTCGTATTTTATCCCCTCCCACTCTCCTCCCCAACTGCTTTATACACACTTGGCTGAACTGACTGATTGATGTTAATATGATGTTAACTGTTGATATGTTAATTGTTACCATGGTACTAACAGTGAGACCAATACAAAAAAGTATATTGAAGAAATGTTGCTCCCCCTTTATGGCTTCTACCCCATTCCCATTTTCAGATTCTTTCTATGCCATCCTTAAAGGGTATGAATATTTTCTTACATGTTGACAAGGTGCTGACTAAAAAGGTTACAAAAATTGGGCTCTATGACCATAAGTCTGTGTGAAAAATTCCTACTTCAAAAATTTGTTATCAAAATGTGTATGTGAACATCCTTTTATTTTTCTAATATATTAACTGAAAAAACTGATCTTAATTATATTCTTTATTTACTTTACCATTTTTATGTAGTAATACCTACCATTTAGTTAGTACTTGTATCTCTTTATTACATATATGTTAAATATATATACTTAATTATATATAATAAAAATATATACAAATATATATGTGTGTGTATATATATATATACACATACATACAAACAAACACACATACATACATACATACATGCATACACCTTTTAGCAGCTCTGTTTCTCTGGGAAACAGTGAGTAAAAGAGGTTCCTATTTACACTTCATTAAGTCCAGCCCATTTAAAAAACACATTTCACTAACATTTATTACATACTTACAATATAATGTGCTAAGTATTTTATGTTTTTCTTCATGTTTAATTCTCACAATTATCTTTGATACTAGATACAATTATGACAATTTTACAGAGGGGAAAACCAAGTCTAAAAGAAGTCAATAACTTATCTAGGATAACATTAATTAGTAGTGAGTTTCAGGATTCAGGACCCTGCAGCCAAAATCTGCAGTCTTATTCTGATTTCAAGTAGCAATAATCCTGTATCAACAGGTCTGTCATTTTAGAAAGCTGCTTTTTAACAGAGAGAAAAACCCTACACAATTTTGTCTTAAACCACCAGCCTTCATTTACATTTTATTTATAACCTTGAATTTCACTGTAATATTTAAATCGGCATTACTAAAGATTAAAACTTTCTTGAGTGCTAGATTGACGATCAGAGTAGCTGAGTTTGGTGAACCTGGTTTTTACTTGACTTTTTTTTTTCCATGGATAGTGTACTTAGAACTTGAAAAAGTGCACAGACTCAGCATTAATGAAATGCAAAAGAGGCAGTTCACTTGTCCCTTACAATGTGTATTAAGAAGATAATAGGACTAATACAAAAATTGTTATACCCTTTAACTTAGAGTACATCACTGAATTATTTTTCTAAATGTTTTTATCTTGGCATCTGGCCAGACAATTGCTGCTTTATATTCCTAGCCAATATTAGCTCAAATGTAAAGTAAATGGCATATTCTATTTTAGAAATGTGAAATGATAAAATGGCATCATAGGAAATGCATAAAAATTTCCATTTTAATAAGCTAAATCATCCATAGAATGCTAAAGAGAAAATAAATTAACTATTTATGACTTTAAGACATTTTCAACTTAAATGGATATGACATGTTGTAAGAATTAACCTCCTTCATTGCAGTTTCATCTTGCTTTTAGAAAAAACTTGATTTAAATCAGAAATAAAACACAGACACTCAACAACGGCTGTTCCCTTGCACACTTCTGCAACGGCTTGCTCTTTCATCAACTCTAAGTCTTTGCTCCAATGTCACCTTCTAAAGTTTTTTTTTTTTTTTTTTTAACTTATTTGGCAGAGAAAGACACAGCGAGAGAGGTAACACAAGCAGGGGGAGTGGGAGAGGGAGAAGCACGCTTCCTGCTGAGCAGGGAGCCCGATGCGGGGCTCAATCCCAAAACCCTGGGATCAGGACCCGAGCTGAAGGCAGATGCTTAACGACTGAGCCACCCAGGCACCCCCCAATGTCACCTTCTCAGCGATATTTTCTCTAACCGTTCCCTTTAAAATTGAATCCTTTTCGGGGCACCTGGGTGGCTTAGTCGTTAAGCGTCTGCCTTCAGCTCAGGTCAGCTCAGGTCATGATCCCAGGATCCCGGGATCTAGCCCCGTATCGGGGTCCCTGTTCAGTGGGAAGCCTGCTTCTCTCTCTTCCACTCTCCCTGCTTGTGTTCCCTCTCTGGCTGTGTGTCTCTCTCTCTGTCAAATAAATAAATAAAATCTTTTAAAAAAATAAATAAAATAAAATTGAATCCTTTTCTTATCCCGTTCTCCCCCTAGTAATTCCTTTTTCACCTACCATGCTTTATTTTCTCCTTAACCCTTACCACTCTCTGGCATCTGATTTATTGTCTCCCCTCCCCACCAAGGATGTAAACTTTTTTGAAAGCAGGAAGCCGTCTATTTTGTTCATCTATCCTAGAACATAGTCTGACACATCATAATGTTGACATCTCACATATTTTAAATTCTCTTTTCAATTTATTATTTTTCTTTGACATGGGATTTACTGGGCACTTTATCTTTCAAAAATATGGAGAATTATCATTTTGCTATCAATTTCCATCTTAATTTATTGTTGCAAAACAATGTGTCCAATGACACTGCTTCTTTGAAATTGTTTTTTGCTCTGCTTCTGTCATAATCAATTTTTGCAAATTTCCACATGTACTTGAAAAATAATCTTTATTTTCCAATTATTCAGTACATGGTTCTATAAAATCATTTAGGCAGACTTTTCAAATCGGACTTACTGATTATTTTGTCGGTTTCATCTATCAATTACCAAGAGAAAATACATTTAAAATTTCCCAGAAAATATTAAATGGTGGATTTATCCGTTTCCCTTTGTATTTGTGTTGCTCTGTTTTATGTCTTTGTGAATTTAGCATTACCATTTCGCCCACTGAATTAAACCTGAAAATATTTTATGGTCATCTTTAATTTCTAGTCACTTTTTTTTGCCTTAAAATAAGCTTCTCTTATTTTATTACAGTTAGGTCAGTTTTATCTTTTGTTTATATGTATCTGGTGTTTTTTTCCATATTTTAACTTTTAATCTTCCTTTGCCTTAGAGGAACAACATGGAGAACCTAAATTTGCAAACATGTGTATCTCTTATTGGCTAGAAAAAACTAATGTGACCACCAGATCCTTAGATAATATAATTTAAACCTAGAGGAAAACAGTGACCTAATATGATGCTATAATACATCTTTTGTTAATATTATGTATCTTCTATGTCTTAGTGAGTACCAAACTTTATGGTAGGCACAGAAGAATAAATATTGGCTAAAATGAATGTATCTGATTCTTACAACAACTTGGTGAGTTAATGAAAGTGTTACCTCTATATTACAGGTGGGAAATACAGGCTTATTAGTTTTTAATGATTTTTCAAGCTTACTCAGGTTGCCGAAGGAGAACTTAGAATCAATATCCTTCGACTTCCAGTCTAGGTTTCTTTCACTCTACAACAATGCCTCTCTCTAATATTGATATTTGTCAAATAAGCAAATATAGAATGTGCAAGATAGTTGCAGGTAACATATAAGGGATGTTAAAATGTCAGATGCTTACTCACTATAGGCTCACTGATGGAATCACCAGGACTAAAACCAATATTAAACCCCTCTGCACAGGAGCATACTGGAAATAATTAAACTAAAAGAGTTATGCAAATAAAGGCAAGAAGGAAAAAATAACAACATGAAAAATATATTAGCCTTGGTAAGTGTCTGAATCTTTGTTGCCTATAATTAGTTTTTCTGTAATCTCCCACCAGTGCATGCACATATATCACTTAAGTAACGGAAATGAAATATAAGGCCACTGAAAAATAACAGTTTTAATAGTAAAGTCACTACTGTTGTGTTCTATATATGCCCTTTCTTTTTATTTTATAAGCTATAGTTGTTTAAATATTATCTTTTTCCAGTAAATGGGAACATTTCTATACATAAACTTATTTTATGCAGCAAAGTGCAGAAATAGCCTTGCAGAGCTGGGTATTTAAAGCAATCAATTGCCCGTCTAGTTAAGGAAATATGCCATAATCATTAAACACATGAATGGTACAAGCCATTTCCTTAACGAATCCCTATTAAGGTATATTAAAGCCAGCTTTACAAATAGCCTTAAAAAATCATTTGGACTAACAAAATTTATCTAGCCTGCCAGATTAGCAGAGTTCACAACTATCCAGCTTCTTCTGTGTTCTGAAAACTTAACCTCCCTTGTCAGCATCTTTTTTCCTGCTGCTGCAGCTGACAACCTCTCTCCAAATCCCTTAGTTTTTTTTTTTTTTTTTTTCCTTAGGCTCTGTCTATTGCTCATATTCTCTGTGACCACAGTGGGGGACTATATGGTGATAAGGGCACCCTTCTCACTACTCAGTTGCACTTAGTGTGTGTTATCCAGGCTTTTAACATTTATGTCTTTCTATAGCTGTGCCCACAAGCTCTAAAATGACTCCTGCCTGGGGGAGACGGGGAGAGAACTCCATACACCAGCACAACCACAGATCCAGAGCTGGACCTCTTAGGTGGCTGCCCAGAGAGCAAGCCCTTCCGTTGAATATGCCTGCAGCTATGGCAGAGAGGCTAACTGTAGAAAGCTAGCCTAACTGTCCACCTGCCCACCAAAAAGCCCACAGTGGTCTCAGAAAGGCTTCTCAACAGTGCAGGAACCAAACCTTGCCTAGTAGACCCACAGCAGACAAAGTGAACCTTGTCTAGTAGACCCACAGCAGACAAAGTGAGTCATTACAGCTGACTGGAATGAAGGCAACTGTGCTTCAGCCTTAACAGTAGGGCACACACAGCCCACATAAGATCAACAGCAGATTATAGGATGCAAAAGAATGGACCAGCAATCTGGAAGACAGGGTAAGGAAAAGCACCAAAGCTGAACAGCAAAAAGAAAAAAAGAATAATAAAAGGTAACAATAGGTTAAAGGAACTCAGGGGCATCATCAAGCATAATAACACTCATATAATAGGAATCCCAGAAAGAGAAGAGACAGAGAAGAGATGAACAAAGATGTAAACCTCAACCAAATATTAGCAAACCAAATGTAACAATACATTTAAAAAAATTATTCACCACGATCAAGTAGGATTTACTCCACAGATACAAGCATACTTCAATATTCACAAATCAATGTGATACACCAGATTAACAAAATGAAAAATAATAATCCTATGATCATCTCAAGAGATGCAAAAAAAATCATTTGAGAAAATTCAAGATCCATTTTGGATTAAAAAAAAAAAACAAAAACCTCTCAAGCAAGTGGGTATAGAAGGAATGTACCTCAAAACAATAAAGGCCATATATGACAAACCCACAACCAGTATCACATTCAATAGTGAAATACTGAGAGCTTTTTCTATAAGATCAGGAACAAGTCAATGATGTCTACCTTTATCACTTTTATTCAACATAGTACTGGAAGTCCTAGCCACAGCAATAAGACAAGAAAAAGAAATAAAAGTCATCCAAAATGGTAAGAAAGAAGTAAAATTGTCACTGTGTGCACATAACATGACACTATATATGGAAAGCACTAAAGATTCCACCAAAAAACTATTAAATGAATTTGGTAAAGTTGCAGCATTCATAATTAATACACTGAAATCTGTTGCATTTCTATACACTAATAACAAAGTATCAGAAAGAGAAATTAATAAACCCATTTACAGTTGCATCAAAAAGAATAAAATATCTACGAGTAAATTTAACCAAGGAAGTAAAAGACCTATACTCTGAAAACTACAAGTTATTGATGACACAAACAGAAAAATATCAAGTGGCAATGAACTGGAAGACTTAATATGGCAAAAATGTCCGTACTACCCAAAGCAATCTATAGACTCACTGCAATACCTATCAAAATACCAGTAGCATTTTTCACAGAACTAGAATAGTACTAAATTTTTTATGAAACCACAAAAGACCTCAAATCTCAAATAGCCAAAGCAAACTTAAGAAAGAAGAGCAAAGCTGGAGGTATTATAATCCCAGATTACAGAGCTGTAGTAATCAAAACAGTATGGTACTGGCAGAAAAATAAAATACATAGATCAACAGAAGAGGACAGTGAGCCAAGAAATAAACCAATACCTATATGGCCAATTAACTATGACAAAGGAGGAAAGAATATAAAATGGGGAAAAGACAGTCTCTTCAATAAATGGTTTTAGGCAAACTGGACAGACACATAGAAAAGAATGAAACTGGGGATGCCTGGTTGGCTAAGTCCATATAGCACGTGACTCTTGATCTCAGGGTCATGAGTTTAAGCCCCATGTTGGCTGTAGAGTCTATTTAAAAACACACACATATAGGGGCGCCTGGGTGGCTCAGTAGTTAAGCGTCTGCCTTCGGCTCAGGTCATGATCCCAGGGTCCTGGGATTGAGCCCCACATCAGACTCCCTGCTTAGTGGGAAGCCTGCTTCTCCCTCTCCCACTCCCCCTGCTTGTGTTCCCTCTCTCGTTGTGTCTCTCTCTGTCAAATAAATAAATAAAATCTTTAAAAAAAAAGATAAACACACACAAAGAATAAGAAAAAGCAACGTAAAGAAAAAGAAAAAACAAAAACAACAAAAAAGAACCAACCAGACCACTTCTCAGATCATACACAAAAATAAACTAAAAATGGCTTAAAGATCTAAATGTTAGACTTAAGACTATAAAACTTCTAAAAGAAAATATAGGCAGTAAACTTTTGGACTTTGGCTTTAGTGGTATTTTTCTTTCACTGTTTTTTCAGGCAAGGGAAACAAAAGCAAAAATAAACTAATGGGACTACACCAAAATGAAAAGCTTTTGCATGGTGAAAAGAAACCATTACCCAAATAATACAAACAAAAACAAATAAAATGGGAGAAGACATCTACAACTGGAGTACCCAGTAAGGGGTTTAAGTTCAGAATATATGAAGAACTTATACAACTCAACATCAAAAAAAACAATCTAATTAAAAATGTGCAAAGGTCCAAAATAGACATTTTTCCAAAGAAGATATAAACATGGCCAACAAACACATGAAAAAAATACTCAACTTCACTAACCATCAGGAAATGCAAATCAAAACTACAATGAGATATCACCTCACACCTGTATGAATGGCTATTATCAAAAAGACAAGAAATAACAAGTGCTGGCAAGGATGTGGAGGAAAGGGAACCTTGTTCACTGCTGGTGGGACTGTAAATTGGTGTGACCACTGTGGAAAACAGTAGGGAAGTTCCTAAAAACCTTAACAATAGAAATACCATATGATCCAATATTCCACTACTAGGTATTCACCCAAAGAAAACAAAAACACTGAAAAGATATATGCACTCCTATGTTTATTGCAGCATTATTTACAATAACCAAGATAGGAAGCAACCTATGTTCATTTATAGATGAATAAAGAAGGTGTGATGTACACACACACACACACACACATGCACACACACAGAGGAATATTACCAAGCCATAAAAAAGGATGAGATCTTGCCATTTGTGACAACATGGATGCATGGATGGACTTAGAGGGCATTATGCTAAATGAAAAAAGTCAGAGGAAGGCAAATACCATATGATTTCACTTATATGCAGAATCTAAAAAAAACAAAACAAATGAATAAACAAACAAAAAGCAGAATCAGACCAAATACAGAGAACGAACTGATGGTTGCCAGAGGGGAGGGAGGTGAGGGGATGAACAAAATGGGTGAAGGGTTGTGGGAGATAACACTCTTCAATTTATGGATTGAATAAGTCATGAGAATAAAAGGTACAGCATACAGAATATTGTCAATGGTGTAGTAATAGTGTTGAATGTGACAGATGGTAATTACATTTATGGTAAGAATCGCATGATGTATACAAACGTTGAATGACTGTGATGTACAGCTACAACTAATGTAACATAGTTAACCAAACTCAAAAAAAATTTAAAGAATAGCATAAAAGTCATCAATATATCTATATCTGTAAAAGTTTTCTTGTACCCCTTTGTAATCTTCTCTTATCCCCACCACCATCCCCAGGCAAGCACAAATTTGCTTTCTGTCACTGTATATACATTAAATTTGCATTCCGTAGAATTTAAATACATGGAATCGCACAGTGTGCACTTGTTTTTTGAGGGGATGTGACTTCTTTCACTCAGCATAATTATTTTGAAATCCATTTAAGTTGTACATATTTTATTTGTTTTTATTGCTGAAGAGTATATAAGGATATGCCACAGTTTATCCACTCACATGTTGATGGACACTGAGATTTCCTCAGTTTTGATTATTACATAAATAGCTGCTATGAACATTTAAGTACAAGTCTTTGCATGGTCATATGCTTTCATTTCTCTTCGATAACTTCCAAACTATTTTCCAAAATGGTTGTACCATTTTACATTCCTACTAGTAGAGTATGAAAGGTCCAGTTTCTTCACAACCTCACCAACACTTGGTATGTTCAATCTTCTTAATTTTAGCCATTCTAATAGATGTGTAGAGATCTCATTGTACGTTTTATTTGCATTTTCCTAAACGCTAATAATGTTGAACATCATTTCTCACACTTGTTTTCATACATGCATCATCTTTGGTAAAGTATCTATTCATGTCTTTGCCCCTCCCTCATCACCTTTTTAAAATTTGTTTTCTTATTATTGAATTTTAAGAATGTTTATATATTCTAGATACAGGTCCTTTATCAATATATGCTTTGCAGATATTTTCTTCCACTTTGTGATTTGTCCTTAAAGTTTTTTAAATTTTGAATTGCAGAGATTTTAATTTTGATAAAATTAATCAATTTTTCTTCTTCTATAGATTTTGCTTTTGATGTCATAATATATCTTCGCCTAACCCACTGTACACAACTCTATGTGTAAACTGTCACCTCAATCTTAGACTTAAAATGACAACCGTTAATTTTTAACAAGTCTGCAATTTTCCCAGGGCTCAACAGGGGGATCCCATCTTTACTCCAAGTATTATGATATACTATCAGGTGTCATGGGTTGACTCAAGATTGGGATTCACTTCAAGATGACTGTTTAGATGGCTGGCAAGTGGACACTGTGTGTCAGCTGAGACTCACTTGCAGCTATGGGCATGGAACCTCAGTTTCCTTCCATGTGGTTTTCTATAGGTTGCTTGGGTATGGTGGCTGGGTTCTCAGGATAAGTATCTAAAGTGAACAAGGCAGAAGTGAGCATGTTTATGACCTAACCTTGGAAGTCACATAATGTCACTTCTGCCATATACTGTTGGACAAGGCAGTCACAAAAATCCACTGAAGTTCGGGGGGAGCACATTCTGATGGGCTGGTGGTAAAATTCTAGAAAAAGATGCAAGAAGGGAGATACTGTTGTGGCTACCTTCATTAAATACAATCTGCTGTACTCCTGAACATCTAAATCCTGAGCTACAACTGCCACAACTTTTTTTCCATTCTTATTACCCCATTTTTTAAAAATTTTATTTATTTCTAAAATTCCAGTCTAATTAACACACAGTGTTATGTTGAAAACACTAAATTCAAATATATGATTTAAGGCAGTTACAAAGGTTTACCTCATGGCTTCAGTGGGAGAATTTAGGTGCCATTCATGGCACCAGTACAGAAAAATCTGTCCTAGTTATCTACTGTTATCTAAAAAGCCAACCCAAATTAATAATGGCTTAATTCAACAACAATCACTCATTTGGGTACATTTAGGAAGTTGAGCAGGGATCAGCAGGATTAGCTCATGTTCCATGCAGTGTTAAGTGGGATAGCTCTGCGGAACTGGAGGATTCTTTTTCAAGATGGCTCACTCACATGGCTGGCATATTGGTGCTGGTGGCTGTTCTGCTCCCTATGGGTTTCTCCACAGGGAGGTGCAGGTATTCTCGCAGCATGATGCTTAGGTTCCAAGAGAAAACAACCAAGAGAAAGGAACCAAGCAGAAGTTGTATCACCTTTTATGACGTGACTTAGAAGTCATAAAGTGTTGTTTCCACTGTGATCACAAATATGCCCAGATTCAAGAAAAGGATACAAAGATCCCTAACCCTGATGAGAAGAGTGTCATAGTCACATTGTTTGAACAGCACGTAAGATGAGAAATCTCAATGTGGTCATGTTTGAAAAATACCGTCTGTCGCCGTTGCTCTTCCCAGAAGCATACCACGTCAGA